>NC_067243.1:5484070-5619070 GCF_019924925.1 Ctenopharyngodon idella | reverse complement strand
ACGACATCACGGAGCTGGTGGATGTTAGAGACCTTGCGCTGCTCCACCTTCAGTTTGAGGATGCCCCACAGATGCTCAATAGGGTTTAGGTACCCACAGCAAGGCAGTGGTCGTTTTGGAGGTGTGTTTGGGGTCGTTATCATGTTGGAATACTGACCTGCGGCCCAGTCTCCGAAGGGAGGGGATCATGCTCTGCTTCAGTATGTCACAGTACATGTTGGCATTCATGGTTCCCTCAATGAACTGTAGCTCCCCAATGCCGGCAGCACTCATGCAGCCCCAGACCATGACACTCCCACCACCATGCTTGACTGTAGGCAACACTTGTCTTTGTACTCCTCACCTGGTTGCCGCCACACACGCTTGACACCATCTGAACCAAATAAGTTTATCTTGGTCTCATCAGACCACAGGACATGGTTCCAGTAATCCATGTCCTTAGTCTGCTTGTCTTCAGCAAACTGTTTTCGGGCTTTCTTGTGCATCATCTTTAGAAGAGGCTTCCTTCTGGGACGACAGCCATGCAGACCAGTTTGATGCAGTGTGCGGCGTATGATCTGAGCACTGACAGGCTGACCCCCCACCCCTTCAACCTCTGCAGCAACGCTGGCAGCACTCATACGTCTATTTCCCAAACACAACCTCTGGATATGACGCTGAGCATGTGCACTCAACTTCTGTGGTCGACCATGGCGAGGCCTGTTCTGAGTGGAACCTGTCCTGTTAAACCGCTGTATGGTCTTGGCCACTGTGCTGCAGCTCAGTTTCAGGGTCTTGGCAATCTTCTTATAGCCTACGCCATCTTTATGTAGAGCAACAACTCTTTTTTTCAGATCCTCAGAGAGTTCTTTGCCATGAGGTGCCATGTTGAACTTCCAGTGACCAGTATGAGAGAGTGAGAGCGATAACACCAAATTTAACACACCTGCTCCCCATTCACACCTGAGACCTGACACCGGGGAGAGAAAATGCCTAATTGGGCCCAATTTGGACATTTTCACTTAGGGGTGTACTCACTGTTGTGGCCAGCGGTTTAGACATTAATGGCTGTGTGTTGAGTTATTTTGAGGTGACAGCAAATTTACACTGTTATACAAGCTGAGCTGAAGTTTAGGGTCAGAGGTTAAAAAGAATGTTTGAGGATTATTAATACTGTGCTGTAAAAGTGACGGCTGTAATGCTGTTCAGCAGCAGGTCAGGTGTGTGTGTGTGTGTGTGTGTGTGTGTGTGTGTGTGTATGTGTGTGTGTGTGTGTGTGTGTGTGTGTGTGTGTGTATGAAACTGAACCCACTAAACCCACAGGTGTGAGTCACACTGTCAGACTGAGAAATCAAAGAACAATCACAGCGCAACAAGACAGTGAATCACACACACACACACACACACGCACTCACACACTCTCAGAGACACACACTGACACATGCACGCATGCATACACACACACACACACACACACACACACTCTTAATATATTTAATATAAATTTAAAATATGAAAATTATAATATTTTAAATATTAGATACTATAATTTATAATTGGTTAAATATTTATTTAATATTTAATTATAAATCAATATTAAATATTAAAATATGTAAAATTTTAATACTAAAATTTATAATTTATTTTATATTTTTACATAGGTAAAAATATGTCAAATGTATTTTAAATATTAAATGCCATTATTTATGATTTATTTAATATTTATTATAATATAAAATATTCAATTTATAATATTTTAAATATTTAATTCTATAATTTATCATTTATTTAATATTTAAATATAAAATAATATTAAATATTAAAATTATATTTTAAATATTAAATACCATAATTTATCTTTTATTTAATATTTATTATAATATTATTAAAATATATAATAATAACAACAACAACAACTATAATTTAGTATTTCAATATTACATTTTTAAATATTAAAGATCTCATTTGTGATTTTTATTTTGTAAACAAAGATTTTTAGGCTAAAATACAATACTTCAGATGTAATTGGTCAGTAATTTATCGTCAACAATTTCATTTAAAGTTTTTAAATTAAACTAAGCATTCCAATAAGTTAAGATAAAAATAAAGAAGTTTTGCATGAAGTTTAGCATGTCATATAAAGCTCATCTCTGGCAAAATGTGGCACATACACAAAACAGAAATACATAAAAGCTGAAAGCACGAGGAACCGATCCAAACCCTGAGAGCGCAAAGAGCAACCGACATCTGCATAAAAATAATGAAGCATTGTGGGATTAAACTTTAACCACTGGTTTTCTAGACAGATATTAAACATTGTCATCGATGGATCAATATCAAAGCAAAGCTGCCATTAGCGTTTATGGATTCCAGGACTGACCTTGATCCGTGTCCAGGGAACCGTCTGAAAGGCCAACGAACTAAACCGAGACTCGCTGTTCATTAAAGCGCTCTTCAAAACAGCTGTGGATGGGCACGCGGGTCACCAAGTCCACGCTCGCGGCCTTCCTCAGGACGACAGACAGGTGCTGTCTGGGTCAGGAGGTAAATAAGTGCACACGCTGCCCGCCAGACGCTAGGTGAGTAAATATACACGGCCTTTAATTCAAATGCATAGTGTTAGTAACACAAGACACACAGCAGCTGGAGACAGTACAGTGACCCTCCAACACACACACACACACATACACACACACACACACACACACAACGTCTCGCTCGGTGACCCTTTTATAACCCACACGGCCACATGGGCAGCACTAACAGCTCAGAGGTCAGAGTTCAACCATCAGTAAATCTGAGTTGATCCGAGAACACATGCAGAAATGTGACATATAGCTGGAAATGCATGTAAAATACATGAATATATATATATATATATATATATATACTCTATATTTTTTCATATTTAGGCCCTGTTTCACAGACAGGGCTTAGACTAAGCCAGGATTAGACCTTAGTTCAATCAGGGCATTTAAGTATCTTTTATAAACGCAGACTAGAAAAAAAAAAAGATTTCTGAAGTGCATCTTGAGACAAAACAATGACACTGATATATTTTAAGATATATCAGAACAAGATACTTTCAGTTAAAAAAGCCCAAACATGCATTTTAGTCTAGGACTAGCTGAAGCCTTGTCTGTGAAACCGGCGGAAAGTGTTCACTGTGCAGCATATATTTCCGAAAATATTTTTGTTACAAATATGGTCGTTTTACATATTAGAATTTAATGTACTGTATGTGGAACATATTTTAAATTGATTTGTGACATAATATTCATCTGTCTGTCTATCCGTCTGTCTGTCCGTCTATCTATCTATCCGTCTGTCTGTTCGTCTATCTGTCTGTCAATCTGTCTGTCCGTCTATCTATCCGTCTGTCTGTCTGTCTGTCCGTCTATCTATTTGTCTGTCTATCTATCTATCCATCTATCTATCTATCCATATATCCGTCTCTCTGTCTATCTATCTATCTATCTGTCTGTCCATCTATCTATCTATCCATCTGTCTGTCTATTTATCCGTCTGTCTGTCTATCTATCTATCTATCCGTCTGTCTGTTCGTCTATCTGTCTGTCAATCTGTCTGTCTGTCTGTCTATCCGTCTATCTATCCATCCATCTGTCTGTCCGTCTATCTATCTATCCGTCTGTCTGTCCGTCTATCTATCTATCCGTCTATCTATCTATCTATCTATCTATCTATTTGTCTATCTATCTATCTATCTGTCTGTCTGTCCATCTATCTATCTATATATCCATCTGTCTGTCTATCTATCTATCTATCTATCTATCTATCTATCTATCCGTCTGTCTGTCTGTCCATCTATCTATCTATCTATCTATCCGTCTATCTATCTATCCATCTGTCTGTCTGTCTATTTATCGTCTGTCCGTCTATCTATCCATCTGTCTGTCTGTCCATCTATCTATCTATCTAAAGACACACAGCAGCTGGAGACAGTACAGTGACCCTCCAACACACACACACACACACACACACACACACACACACACACACACACACACATCTGTCTGTCTGTCCATCTATCTATCTATCTATCTATCTATCTATCTATTCGTCTGTCTGTCCATCTATCTATCTATCTATTCGTCTGTCTGTCCATCTATCTATCTATCTATTCGTCTGTCTGTCCATCTATCTATCTATCTATTCGTCTGTCTGTCCATCTATCTATCTATCTATTCGTCTGTCTGTCCATCTATCTATCTATCTATCTATCTATCTATCTATCCATCCATCTGTCTGTCCATCTATCTATCTAACCATCTGTCTGTCCGTCTATCTATCTATCCATCTGTCTGTCTATTTATCCGTCTATCCGTCTATCTGTCTGTCTGTCTGCCTAACATTTTTTAAAAATATTATTTACCTATTTTTATTTTTAATATTCATTATTTATTAACCAAACATAAAAAGAAAAAAAAATATATTGATGTTACAAATATGGTTGATTTACACATCCAGAACTGTAAATATCAGTTTTAAAAGTGCATTAAATGTATGCGTTTTACATTCTTTACCTGCCATATATCAGATTACTATGAGGGAAACAAGTCTAATTACTTTTAAAGGCAAGATTTCATAATATTACAGTCGTCAAACTGGTATAAAAATCTAATCAGATGTGCCGAAAAAACCCCATCAATCTGTAGTACGTCACTACTTTCAGAGCCCAGAGCAAAAGCCATCCATCGTTCGGAGAAGAAATCCACATTAATGGCATAAACGTGCAAATGAAGGGCTGACCTGTCGAGATCTCACCGGTCTCACTCAGCCCAGCTCATAACTCACACTAAACCCTACCACTAAAATCTTAAAACAGGCAACAAAAACACTTCACGAGGCCAAGACACGACAGTAAAACCGAGGGTACGTACAGCAGGATGTCATCACCATGACTAGACCTGAAATATCACGCACACGCAATCCCATACGGCAGAACAACAGGGATTTGGGTTTCAGTCGAAAAGTGTTGACTTTGTCATATATCACACGAGAAAAGAGCTGACTGGACGCCATTTGAAAGATAGCCCAGAATCCACTTTACTATACATTAAAGCCCTCATTTTAATGCATATGTTTAATTTCATCCATCCATTAATGAAATGAACCTAATTCCTAGTTTATTTTCATTTTTCTGGATTGAAAGCCCATAAATGCGACCCAACAATTTACAGCATACGGTTAAGTATAAATAGATTCCATATGTGAAACACAATATCTGATGCCGAATATCCGTCCTATAATGGGAATCTAAACTGCCAAGTATAATCTAAATGTCTTTTCTCTCATACACAAGGAGTTATAATGGCTTCTGCAAATCTGAAGCCTTCAACGCTTTCAAATCGCCATTTTCCACAGTTGTTTCAGGCCCTTGAAGTGCACTGATATCAAGCTTTAAAGTGCCTACAATTAAAGTCTCCTACAATAGGTTTACATGCATCCATGGTAAAAAAAAAACAACTAAATTTCCTCATAATATACATTGCAGCATCACCTCATTTCTCAAAGAGTCTGAAAACGGTTCGTTCGAAGATTCAGTCTCTCTAAGCCCCTCCTTTCCACAAGCTTGCTCTGCTCTGATTGGTCAGATGGCCCAGTCTGTTGTGATTGGTTGACTGCTTACAGTGTGTGTCAGAAACAAAACACCATATCTGAATTTCAGCTCCGGATCTTTTATCAGCAATCTTTCAAGTAGAAAGACTTAAAATGGTATGTACGGTCTTGTAAAACGTTTTCCAAGTAACATACTCCAATAATCTTTGTATTATTTACAACTTTGAAATATCTTCTTTTTTTTTTTTTTACAGTGTAGTGATGTACACTATTAGGAAAAAGTTTCTTTGGGTTAAAGTATGTTTACGAGCTGTTTAATTCATAAAATGTAATCAAAATATAAAATGCTTCAGAGCAACTGCAACAATGAGTAATTAAAGACATTTTTAGATTATTTTAATCAAATTGGCTGGGAAAAAAAAATCACAAATCACTTGAAATATGATTAAATTGCCTATCACTTTTGACCAATAGGTGGCGCTGTTACCAAATTGATGTTGTGTGGTCAGTGTGAGGAGACAATGCCACGTATAAAATTTGATGTCAATATGCAAAAGCGTTGCAGAGTTAAAGCCTCAGAATCAGATATAGCCTTAAATCCAATTTGGCGTTCTCTTCATCAAATTCGTTTGTGCGTTATTCAAGAATGGTTTGGTTTATCAAAATGCTTTTAATAACTTTTTGCCAGTATGGTCGGAAGATGATGCGTGCCAATTTTGGTGAAAATCGGATGAACCGTCTAGACAGTCAAATAATTTTGAGCCAAGGAGAATAAATATTATTAGTTCAAAAGTTATTAGCATAAACGCAAGTGCAAATTTGGACAGTTGGTGGCGCTAGAGGGATTGAGTTAGAGACTCCAAAATTGCTCTGGTTAATGTTCAGACTGTCCTCTATCTTTGTGCCAAATCTCATCATTTACCCACAAACTGCTGCCATAGACTAGGAAAATTTCAATAAGTGCCTTTGAGTCTTCAGTGCTTGGCCCTTAATTAAAACTAAATCTATAAAATGATCCAAAAATGGGAACCCCTAAAATGTTCTACATATGAAGCACCTGACGGAACCCTTTAAGGTTCCATATAGAACCTTTTCTTCTGGGAGTGTAGAAACGTGCTACAAAAGTTCAATTAATTTGAAAAAGTGCTGAATTCAGCAACGCTCCAAATCGAAGCCATGCGCTCACAAACACACCTCCGATGAAACCGGGCCGTAACGGTTGATTCTGGGACGCGCTCCATCCAAATTCCCTCTGGCAGATAGCTTATGGAAGCGGCACAGAGAAAAGTCTTCGGCCAAAAGCCTATTGCAGAACAGCTCAGCTTTCATTTCAAAGCCCTGTCTTTAGTGGCTTTTTCCTGATTTAACTTTCTTCTGGCCCATTAAAAGTGTTCATAAAATTAGGTTAGCAAGTGTTTTTGCCATTAGCAGTTAGCTTATAAATAGAAATCTGAACTGCTGGACGGGTTTGGGATTGAAGCTAACCGCTAATAATGTGGCACTACGGGAGAAATAGACAGTCTCTAAATGATCCCGGAGAAAAATAAAACATCTATGGTGATTAAAATGACATAAAGCAGAGACTGTAGCATGAAATTAGCTACTCTATTTTAGCAGAGAGAGCATTAATGTGTTCTACATCGGGCCTTTGAGGTTACATGGCATTTTTAGCAGCTAGCAGACGGCTCTCGTTTGTCATTCGTAGTTGCATTCATGTGCATGAACATACACAAATCTTAGCAAGCGGAGTGAGATGAGCGGACAATCAAGACTGTATCTTCAAAATGGACACTTATGTTTTTATCCCAAGATATAATGGATTTTAATCCATGCTTTTATGCAAAAAAAAAAACTTTTAGGAGCCATTCACAGCGACAGGACACAGTTAATATTTTTTTTAGTGTCTCGAGTCCTGTGATCTTCATCTCGAGAATGTGTTTTGATTCACTGCACTGAATCTAGCTGTTCTGAGCACAAGAATGGTCATGAATGAATGGCTCCTTATAGAAAACATCATGTTAAAGCTGGACAGACTAAAGAGCATTTGCACAAAACTGGAAAACAAGTACAAAGAAAATGTTGGGAAATTAATCAATAAGCAACTTCACAAAACAAAATGCACAAAATGAGTATTTATTGATTTCACATTCAGTTAAAAACAAAGACTGGCAATGAAGCTAATGCAACAAACTCATAACGTCCAGTGATCAAAAATGTGATTTTTCTGATAAAAACTGCAACTGTGATTTAAAATGGGATTAAAAGGTTTTTCGTAGGGCTGCACAATTTTAATAAACTCTTATATGGGTCAATGACGTGACGGGTAATTTTTTTGTCCAAAGGCCTTAATAATAATAAAAAACAAAGAAATGACATCCAAAGTATGTAAGGTAGTGCAACTAGATCACTTTTATTGAATCCAAAAGTTATTTTGCTACATATAAAGGTATTTTAAAGATTTTGAAGTGTCAAAAGGTCATTCGGTTTAACCGTCCAAAGGTCAATATAGCCATTTCATTTGTGATTAAAATATCTTAAAATGTAATAAATGTATATATTTTTTATTCTGGCATGATTTTATAACATCATATATCAACATAGTGCAAAACTGTATTAAAATTATGTGTAGAAGTCATTTCTTTGTTATGAGAAAGAATGTCCGGAAAAATGAATTTCATTGATGTCACTCGGAGTAACCAATATAAAGGGACCGTTTTGGATCAAGTCATGCGGTCAATATCATGTGACAGGATGTGACATCATTCAGACACCTGCAAAGGACCACATGGTCATGAAGCAAAGTAACTAACTCTCTCTTAACTATTTGAAAAATTCATGTTTTCATTTGATTATACGCATGTCCCGAAACATCAGGTCATTCGGTACAACCGCTATAAAACATGGAAAATGTTGTAATATTTTAAAAACTTGTACTAAATATAAAATGTTTGATTGTCCTTTTGCTAGCTAGCTGGATATCAGCCTGTTAGCATTGTTTGAAAATATCGTCATTCGGTATAACCAAAAGTGTCATACGGTAAAACCGAAATTTTGGTTAAACCAAATGACTCTTTTGGTGACAAATTTTGTAATAAATGGCAAAAGCAGTGTTAATTGATTATAAAAACCACATAATCTCATTGTTAACACTTAATAAAACTTCAAAATTAATTATATCTCCATTATGTTTTTTTACACTTTTAAAAACCTTATTTGTCAATGACCCATATATCAATATGGGTCTAAAATGATTAATAATAAAATATGCTTAAATAACGAGCTAAATAAAAACATTTTCATTTTTATTACGATTAATCACGCAGCCCTAGAGTCAAGTGATTCATTTTGCATTACATTTACATTCACGCATTTGGCAGACGCTTTTATCCTAATCGACTTACGTTGCGTTATCGCATGTTATCATGCATTCCTTGGGAATCGAACCCATGACCCTGGCGTTCTACAGTTTAAGCAACCAAATGCATGCAGGGAATCAAATCGAATAAAATGGACAGTTTTTGAAACAAAAGCTTTTTTCCCCCACCACTGGAACAGACAAAAATGCCTATAGTCTATCTGAAATGGGTGCGACCACAATGGTGCCTTTTACTAAGCAGTCAGAGATGCATCACTAGCACACCAATCAAAATATCCATTACCATCCGCACCCAGTCAAAAGCCAGCCAATGGGAAGTCAGCACTCCAGTTCCACCTCTTTGCCGGAGCTGATCACAGGCTTGAGGAACGCCAACAGCGAGGTAATTCATTCTAATTAGGCCGTTTGCCATTCCCGAGTCTGTCCCGGCCAGCTGCTACCTGAGAATGTTGCTCTTCAATCAAAACCAATGGCCGACTCTAGTCTTTCACCACTGGGGAAACCATCAGTACGACGAGGAAGAGCTCGACTCATGTTCGGTTACAAAACAGCACGGCGGATGTTTAAAATGGCCAAGTGTGACTCAACCCAAGGTGCTTAACTGTTGTCCTTGGCTGCCCCGCTTGGTTCTTTTTCTAATAATGGCTAAAGTTTCACGCTTTAGAGCTGTAACAACATGGTACGAGGCAGCTCCAATGAATATATTAAGACTTTGTTTTGGATGCCTGGCTTCATCAGATGCATGTATCCAAACACACAAATCACAGATCGAGTAAACAGAGATATCTGCTCATAATTTGTATGTTTTCTGGAGGGCTCCGTACCTGACTGTAATATCTACAATGTTTGTATAACAAACACTGGTTTTCTTGGCAGAAGATATTGGTGTTTGCGTTGTCTTGCGTGTTCATTTCATTGGTTTAGTCAATGCTACTCATTCTGATTCCAGAGTATCGTATTTGTAAATGTACAATATAAGAATACTGATAGCATCTAAAACATGGACGTTATGACTTATGAACAAATTTTCTTGAATACTGTGGACGAATACTCAAACATAATCCCAAACCAGGACTCTCATTTACCAGTAAATAATGGAGAAACTTTGCCTTCTAATAGCAAACGCATTTATAAATGAAATCAAGATAAAATACAGTCATCTTTACTGTTTTATGGCTGTATTTCATAACATCAAAGCTCAACAAGTATGAAATATAAGCAAAATGCTAATGATGAAAACACTAGAAATATTTTTCATGCCATTTTTTTTAAATAAAACATATTAACATATTTCATGAACCTAAATTATTATAAAAACAATAAAATCAACGAATGAATTTAATGAATATTCTACAAACCTCAAAGAAGTCGCAAACATTGCGTCAATTAACTTTTATTTTTATATTTTCAGTGTTATGCGGTGGTAAATTCTCTTTATTTAAGTTTTAGTAAATTTAGTACTTCAACTTTACCTTATTTTATTTATGTTAGCCTAGTTGCCATTGCAAACTGACTGGCTAACTGCATTTCTAGTTTAAGCTTTTCATCTAATACATTCTTTTATTTCACAATTTTTAATAGTTTTATTTAACAATAACAACACTGATATGTCTCTGAAGTTCTTCATATCATAAGAGTTTACACTGATATTGTACATGTAAACATAGGTGAACTAGAACCACACTGTACAGCTACGAATACTAATAAGATCGCGTTGTAAATTCACTTTGTAGGGGGCATAAAGCACAGAGAAAGTACCTCTTGAAACTGTTAGACCTCTCAATGAGGTCTAAATCACTTAGGGACAGATTCTGACCCAATTCACAACCAAACAGGAAGAAATGGCCGAATCCTAACAAGATTTATTTTCATTCGCTTTCAAGACGCGGCGGAGGCAGGAACTAGCTTTCGCTCGCTGTATCTTTAAAGGACTTGAAGTTTTCTTGGCAGCTGAGGGAAGAACTGCAAGTTCAGCCAAAATAGACAATAAAGCAAAGGGGAGGAACATGCCAAAATGAAGGGGGCAACCAGTTCCAGGGGTTCATTTTTCCTTCATGATTCACGCTGGAAAAGAAAGCACTTCCCTGTCCTCAAATGAACTCTCGCCGCGCGCTCTGCGACAAGGAAAAGCTGGGGGAGGGGACGGACGCGCGCCCGCGCACCAAGCGCTACGCTGCATGTTTGCGCGCTCGCGGAACTAGGTCATAAGCAGACGACTCAAAAGAATCGAGAGAGGTAAACAAACCCAGACAAAATCGCATATACAGACTCTCGGAGTCAATAAAAGACCATAACTATCGTGACTATGCCACGCGACCGCGCAAACACCCTCACAAGTCACTCACACAGCACTGCAGCTGCGCGTGAACTCACTGTATTCAACAGATTGCGCGTGCAGCGTACTCTCGCGCTCGTGCAGCGGCCTGCACTTCGCTCCAACGGTCCTGAGGTTGACTCATTATATTATATGCTTTGTAGAGAAATTAAATTTAAATGATTTTTTTGGGCACAATGGAGTTGTCAGTCGCATTTGGATCGCTCACTGTGGGCAATATTTTTCTGTAAAGATGACTATACATTGTAAAAAGCACAAACTATTTCTTAAAGATTGCATTTTGTATTGAATCACTGCAATTGTGCACTGCAAAACATTCTTAAATCAAGATACATTTACTTGAGAAGCAAAATTAGGCTACTTAAGATATTAAGTCTTGTTTTCGCAATTAAGTGCGTTTATGCTTACATTTTTTAAAAGTTTATTTTTCTGACCCTATTTGCAGACATGTTTTCAGGGCTGGGTGGATTATAAAATGTAATGAATCCATTAATACAAATTACATGATGAAAACCGTAACGTAATCCATTAGATTACACGTTTTTGGTAATGTAATCTGACTACTTTTAGATTACTTTTGACCTTACTTTTAGCCTTAACCTGTTCATCACATATATTTGAATAGTATTATATTGTATTATAGTAATTTTTACAATAAAATGTAGAAAATTGGTCATAAAAAAACTACATTATGTCAGGGAGTTTGTGAAGGAAATGCAGGGGGGGTTTAAATTGATGAAAAGATAATTAAACCATAAAAATGTAAGATTTTAAAATAAAATCAATCAAAATAAAACACAAAAAGATTAAATATTTTATTTGATATGTTATGTGGCCTCCGGCTTGTGTAATTCCACAAACCTGTAAGACTTTCTGAAGCAATAGACTGTTTCAGAAATGACATAATAGATAAGAATTAGTGAGAATCAATAAATTATGAATAATTTACTGCCATTTTGTGAGTATTAAGTAATCAATACAAATGTAAATGTAGTCTGATTATGAGTATTTTAAAACAATATAATCTAATTACAAGTATATAATTTTTTTTATTCGGATTACGTAATCCAGATTACATATAATCAGTTATTACCCAGCAATGCATGTTTTGTCATTTTAAGCACTTTAAGTCACTTAATTTTGCATTTTTCAGAAAACATTATGTCATTTTGCTTCTAAAGTAAATGTATCTTGATTTTATGAATGTTTATGTGTTTTTACTGCAAAAACAACACAAAAATCCTGAGGAAAATCTGTGTGGGGCATCATTAAAATGAACATATTTCTAAACAGAAAACAGCATTTCGGCGCTCAAAACGTTTCCCAAAGGACATCAAATTAAAACCAAATTAAGATTTAGAGCCATTTACGATTCTTTGAAAATTATGATATGGCAAATTATAAATTAGTACTTTACCACCGTTTTCTACAGCCACGAGGACCGAAGCCAGTTACCCAGAATGCTTTACTGATGCACTAATAGGAGCTTTTACAGCAGCGATATGGCACCAGACTGAAACCACAGTGACTAAGACGATATAGATGAGTCAAGCGTGCTGCCAAAACCACCAAACCACAGTCAAAAACCACAAAACTATCACTTTTACTTGAGTCACTTTCAATAACTGCCTGGCGAGCAGAAGCTGTAGCATCTGGCAGAGAACAAGAGATACTTA
The DNA here is from genome assembly GCF_019924925.1 of Ctenopharyngodon idella. Taxonomy (NCBI): domain Eukaryota; kingdom Metazoa; phylum Chordata; class Actinopteri; order Cypriniformes; family Xenocyprididae; genus Ctenopharyngodon; species Ctenopharyngodon idella. Next base: position 5,606,124 of record NC_067243.1, on the reverse strand, counting down.
GATTCATCAAACTACATGAGAAAGCGCATTCCACGTGCAGCTAAAACCAAGTTGCATTAATCATTATTGTTTTATTGTCGTACAGTGGTGCTACACCAATCACATTTCTTTAGGTTACACAGAATAAAACAATGAAATGTGACCACGGCACTACTAGTTTGAAACAATAATGATTTATGTAACTTACACAGTATGGTATTTAATACGACATGATCTTTAACGCAATCAGATATTAGTAAACCTTTGCATTATTATAAACAAATGTGCATATTAAGCTATTCGTTTGTCTTTGTAAAGAAAAAAAGGACACTAGGGTGATTAATAAGATCATATTATATAATAGCTGTACAAAAACGTGATCATTTTGAGCAGAATAACAAAAGCTATTTTACAGAAAACAGGTTTTAGTTGGAGTATTTTTTGTTGTAGAAACTTAGACTCAACAATGTTCATGTTATTGTTAATGTACACAAATACAGAGTAAAAATAATAACCTGCATGTACCTAAAATTATTTTACCATCCTGTAATCTGATGAAAATCTGTTTCTGCTATACCTACTATTTAGAATATGCACAGTTATGGCAATTTATATATATATATATATATATATACACACACACATCAAATGTCTATCTACTGGTATAAACATGCAGTTTCATAATTTTACATGATTAAAAATCAGTGACTATATTAAAGATTTACTTTAGGCCTTCACAATATTTACATTATCCATGCAAAGTTTCTATTGAAACTGATTATAGCATATATGTACACTTAATATGTTAAAACATTGTTATAACTTTTCATATACCCTAGTCAAAGAAAATCCTAAAAGACTGTCTGGAGGAATCATACTTTGGAAGAAGTCCTAATGTGATCAAATAAACAACATTAAATATTTATTTTTCATTTCAAGAGCATTGTAACCTATATTGCGCATCATAACAGTCTTATTGGGAAATCCTGCATGTTTTCAAAAGATCTAAAAATGCTGGGATTAATTTAGGATTGGCATCAAACTGAATTTTTAATGAGGTATTAAACTAAATCAGGTACACTCACCTTAAAAACATCAGTTCAGATGAGTTGACAGCATTTCTGTTCGGTGTTTGACACTTTGAGATCCGTCTATATTCTCTAAATAAGTTCCTTCAGTGTTCCAGTGAACTTCAGGACGTCCTGATGGAGGATTATTGTGCTGTGGGACAAACTCGAATCCCCGTGTAAACTCCATGAACTCGTTTGATCACATCTGTGTCGCGCGTCTTCGCGCCTCTTTGATTACGCTCACGCATTAGACGCTCTGCGTTCCACCATTTTATTTACACACATACACAAGAGGAAAAGCAACTTAAGTGTCGGTCAAGTTCAACTGACTGACTGAAATCCCATAATGTAAATTGAGATTGTGTGCGGAACGGTATAAGAGTTATTTGGAAAGGAGGACATTTGGATGTGTGTCTGTTTGCTCCATCAACGCCCATTTTCACGTGCCTGCCGAGGGAAAATCACCGTGTAAAACATGTTCAAGCATTATTTCTCTGAGCACGTGTGTGAGGAAATTTGTATTTTTGCATCAGGAAGTGAGTATAAATCACTTTAAAGGAACTTTGAGCTCGCAGATGATTTTAAACCCACCTGCATCTCTCTGACTAAAAGCTGTTATTGACCGTATTTACCGCATTGGATATTGGGTAACGTTAACACTTAAAACAAAACTACATCCATTTGGAAATATTATTGAGGCTTCATTAAATTAAAATATTTTACAGTTTATGAACATGTCAAAGGTGTAATTCTGTGAATGTATAGCTACATGAACTAATTTGTCCCAAAAAAAAAAAAAAGGTAAAACACCTATTGCAATGATATTTATTCAAGTATTTGTGTTAGGTTTATATATATAAATACAGTATAAATCAAAATGTGCAATAAGTGGTATTTTACATTAGTATAAACTAGTCGGATTACATATTAATGAATATATATATATATATATATATATGTAGATAGATAGATATTAGTGTTTAAGTGTTATTCAGTATAGTAGCTGGCTTGATGAATCTATTGGTGTAAAAATTAACAAATATATATATATATATATTTTTGCTTTGTATGAAATTGTAAATGATTTCTGGAGCAGTAAATGTATATATACTTTATTAAATAATATTATTTAATTCATTAAGTCATAAATGTGTGTGTGTGTGTATATATATATATATATATACACACACACACACATACATATATGGTAACACTTTACAATAAGCTTCATTAGTTAAACATTTGTTAATGTATTAACTAACATGAACTAACCATGAGCAATACATTTGTTACTGTATTTATTAATCTTCGTTAACGGTAGTTAATGAAAATACAGCTGTTCATTGTTTGTTCATGTCAGTTCACAGTGCATTAACTAATGTTAACAAGATTTTAAAAATGTATTAGTAAATGTTGAAATTAACATTAACAAAGATAAATAATAATAAATAATAAATGTATGAGTGCAGTTCATTATTATTTCATGTTAACTAATGTAGTTAACTAATGTTACCATATATATATATACACACACACACACACACATTTATGACTTAATAAATTAAATAAATATTAAGTCATAAATGTGTTTTATATATATATATATATATATATATATATATATATATATAATGTATAAAATATGTAGGAATTTAATTAAATGCAAAGTAATAGAAATTGTTGAAATATGAAGTCAGAAAAAAGCAAATAAAAAAAAAAAACCTTTGTTATTCAGTATAGTAGCTGGCTTGATGAATCTATTGGTGTAAAAATTAACAAACATATATATTTATTTTAGCTTTGTATGAAATTATAAATGATTTCTGGAGCAGTAAATGTATATATACTTTATTAAATAATAATATTTCATTTATTAAGTCATAAATGTGTGTGTGTGTGTGTGTGTATATATATATATATATATATATAAAATCATAAATGTATAAAATATGTAGGAATTTAATTAAATATAAAGTCAGAAAAAAAAAAATATATATATATATATATATCATCACTATATAAACTCTGAAACTCTGTTTTTTATATTGTGCATCTATTTATTCATTCCATCTGGATGTTAATGATCATTTGAGTGTCGTGTTGCCCTGTGTTTCCAGCGGATGACAGACAGACAGGTGATGGCTCTGCTCTTTGGCTGCGCACCAGGTAATGTGAGCAATCAGAGGTACTTCAGAAACCCAGCAGTCACAGGTGTCACTTCAAATCCAGCTCCTCATAAACAAACATGCTGCCACGGCTCGAGTTCACCGAGGGCGTCTGTCCCGCCACGAACTCTCACGTGCCCCTGGGAGCTTCTACCTGCTCATGTCTCGCGTGGCTCTTGTGTTCGGAGACAAAGAGGGAGGATCAGCCCTGATGACCCAGAAAGACGCTCACGGATGGGCCTAATTAGATTAGCCCAGTGTGACGAATAGGAGATGACGTCATCGCTTTGCTGGCCTGGTCATGTGACCGGATCAGACTGTCGGAGGTTAATGCTTAAATTGTGTTTGTGCTCTGATCTGGGATCAGATGGCATCTTGAAGTGTTACTTCATTAAAGAACAAAGATAAATCATATGCTTTAAAATGATTCACGTTATACAATATAATGGGTTAGATCTCCCCTTATTTTGTAATAATTATACATTTATAGTTATTCTTCTTTTGGCCCACTGACAGATCAACCGATCTGGAAAATGTTCTCGTTTCACACTCTACTCTCTCATCCTTTATTTCTCCTTTTATCACACGACCGGTCATCCCAGTATAGATGCAACATCTGTGTTTCATTGCCGCCGGAGTAATGATAAACACACTCTCACAGCTGATCCAAAACCCACATCGCACGGATGGAGGTGAGTGCTGGATATATTACTGTTAAAACACCTTCGAATTTATTTCTTCAGGCCATGGTTTCCCAGAGAGGCCGGCCCTCGACTCGCTCGGCAGGATTACGGCAGGATTTTCAAGGCTGCCTCGTCCTACGCAATCAGATGAAGAGTGCAGAGACTCTGCAAAGGAAACTCTAGATCTGTTGGGCCACAACTGAAGTGACATAGGGTTAAGTTTTGTTAGATGAACAGAAGAATTCTCTTTTCCATCCTGATTGGTCCATGTGACTCTCCACATCTTCTGAAGTCATATGATGTATGAGGAACAGACCCAAATTTAAGTTATTGTTCACTGACAGTATTCCACAGCAACTGTCAAATCTCATTCACGCAGATGACATGCTACGTTACTTTTGCATCTTACAGAGCACCTGGAGCAATACGTGATGGAAAAATGTGTGATGGGAGGGAATATAATATTTCAGTGCTTTTGCATTCGCTGGCAAAACTTTGCGTTTCTCCTAAGAAACTTAGCTTTTGTTCGCAAAGCTTCCGCGTTCTGCTGAGAAACTTAGCATTTGCAGACAAAACTTTTGCGCTTTCCAACAAAAAACCATTGCGTTCGCTTGTAAAATTTTTGTGTTCCCCTGAGAAACTTTGCATTTGAAAAACGCTGAAAAACGCTCTGAAAAACGCTGCGTTCGCTCACAAAACTTTTGCGTCCATCCAAAAAAATGCTGCGTTCGCTCACAAAAATTTTGCGTTCCTCTGAAAAACGCTGCGTTCGCTCGCTAAACTTTTGCATTCCTTGACAACGTTTGCATTTGCTGACAAAACTTTTGCATTCCTCTGAAAAACACTGCGTTCGCTCGCAAAACTTTTGTGTCCCTCCAAAAAAACGCTGCGTTCGCTCGCAAAACTTTTGCGTCCATCCAAAAAAACGCTGCGTTCGCTCACAAAAATTTTGCGTTCGCTCGCAAAACTTTTGCATTCCTTGAGAACGTTTGCATTTGCTGACAAAAATTTTGCGTTCCTCCGAAAAACGCTGTGTTCGCTTGCAAAAACTTTGGGTTGCTTTGAAAAACACTGCATTGCTCTGAAAAATGCTGCGTCCCTCCAAAAAAACGCTGCATTCGCTCGCAAAAATTTTGCATTCTTGGAGAACATTTGCATTTGCTGACAAAACTTTTGCGTTCCTCCAAAAAACGCTGCGTTTGCTCGCAAAAACTTTGGGTTGCTTTGAAAAACGCTGCGTTCGCTCACAAAACTTTTGCGTTTCTTGAGAAACTTTGCATTTACTGGCAAACCTTTGCGTTTCTCCTAAGAAACTTAGCTTTTGTTCGCAAAGCTTCCGCGTTCTGCTGAGAAACTTAGCATTTGCAGACAAAACTTTTGCGCTTTCCAACAAAAAACCATTGCGTTCGCTTGTAAAATTTTTGTGTTCCCCTGAGAAACTTTGCATTTGAAAAACGCTGAAAAACGCTCTGAAAAACGCTGCGTTCGCTCACAAAACTTTTGCGTCCATCCAAAAAAATGCTGCGTTCGCTCACAAAAATTTTGCGTTCCTCTGAAAAACGCTGCGTTCGCTCGCTAAACTTTTGCATTCCTTGACAACGTTTGCATTTGCTGACAAAACTTTTGCATTCCTCTGAAAAACACTGCGTTCGCTCGCAAAACTTTTGTGTCCCTCCAAAAAAACGCTGCGTTCGCTCGCAAAACTTTTGCGTCCATCCAAAAAAACGCTGCGTTCGCTCACAAAAATTTTGCGTTCGCTCGCAAAACTTTTGCATTCCTTGAGAACGTTTGCATTTGCTGACAAAAATTTTGCGTTCCTCCGAAAAACGCTGTGTTCGCTTGCAAAAACTTTGGGTTGCTTTGAAAAACACTGCATTGCTCTGAAAAATGCTGCGTCCCTCCAAAAAAACACTGCATTCGCTTGCAAAAATTTTGCATTCTTGGAGAACATTTGCATTTGCTGACAAAACTTTTGCGTTCCTCCAAAAAACGCTGCGTTTGCTCGCAAAAACTTTGGGTTGCTTTGAAAAACGCTGCGTTCGCTCACAAAACTTTTGCGTTTCTTGAGAAACTTTGCATTTACTGGCAAACCTTTTGTATTCCTTCGAAAAACGCTACATTTGCTCGCAAAACTTTGCGTTTCTCCCAAAAAAGTTTGCATTTGTTCGCAACGCTTCCGTGTTCTGCTGAGAAACTTTGCATTTGCTGGCAAAACTTCTGAGCTTTCCCCCCGAAAGAGTTGCGTTCACTTGTAAAACTTTTGCTTTTCCCTGAGAAACTTTGAATTTTCTGGCCAAATATTTGCATTCTTTCAAAAAACGCTGCGTTCCTCGAGAACCTTCGCTCACAAAACTTTGCATTTGTTCACAAAGCTTTCGCGTTCTGTTGAGAAACTTTGCATTTGCTGGCAAAACTTTCGTATTCACCCGAGAAACGCTGCATTCGCTCGCCAAAATTTTGCGTTCCTCCAAAAAACGCTGCTGTGTTCACATTTCCCTGAGAAACTTTGCGTTTGCTGGCAAAACTTTTGCGGTTTCCCTCAAAAAACACTGTGTTCGCTTGAAAAACTTTTGCATTCCCCCGAGAAACGTTGCATTTTTTGGCAAAAAAAAAAATTGCATTCCTTCGAAAAACGCTGCGTTCGCTCGCAAAATTTTCCCGTTCCCCATTAAACATTTGCGAGCGAACACGAAAGCACTGGAATATAATTTTTCCTCTCCACGTCTCTTTAGGGGTTCCATAGCATCTTGCATTTAACTAAACGTTTAAAATTTGAGAGCTACACCAAAAGGGAAGGTTTTCAACAAACAATCACATTTTGGTCTCAATGCACCACATTTGAGTCGAACATTTGAGTTTTTTTTTTTGTTTTTGATGCTTCAGTCTTTCATTGTATAAAATGTTTCACATCACAGGTTTGGAACGACATGAGGGCGAGTAAATGATGACTTTTTCATTTTTGTGTGAACTGTTCCTTTAAGTCCACAGAGGTTATTTTCTTATGATAATCAGCTCTTTGTTTTCCTAATTCACCCTTTCCTTTGCTTTCTGTTTTCTTTCATTAGCTCTCTCGAGTGTCTTTTCAGCGGCTCATCACGGAAGCTTGTCTTATCTTATTAAAAGCAAATTAAAACAAAAGATTTCTCGCCACGGCGACACGCAAAGGCCTGCTTTAATTACCAGCACTTTGAACCCTGAGCGTGTAAAGTGCCGCGTTGTTCTCGTCAGTATAACGCAGCACAATTGGAGGAGATGTGACCACTTGCACGCGCAATCAGCGGGTTCCTCGAGTTCTCTCGTGCACCTTCATCAGTGCGTGCAAACCGAGCCGATGGCTCTCGGAAAGCGCTAACAAATCTAATGACTAATGATGTGCAGGTGTTTGCCACCGATCCGGCCGCTGGAACAGCGTTTCATTTTGCGGTGCAGCAGTTGGCGAGCGCTTGGGAAAGCTGGTCGTGATTCAGTGTGTTTGGTGTGTCGTTTGAATGTAATCTGTCTCTGGGGACGAGGGGCCCTGCGACAATCTGAGAATCTGACAAGGCTGCCGCTCCTTACAACACTACAACGTGCATGAAGTTCAGGTTACTGAGGATACCGCGCCACCTGCTGGTGGACAGTGATATTGTCAGTAATCTCAGTGAGGGTTACTGGTGAAAAAATATATTTCACCAGTGCTTTAGAGGACGCTTAAAGGGATAGTTCACCCAAAAATGATCATCCAAGGTGTATATGACTTGCGCATTTTGCGTAGTCGCCCGCCGGAAGCTAGTTATTTGAATTTATGAAGTTTTAAATATGGATATTTTGTCTTACAAAAACGCATTGCTTCGCTTCAGAAGGCCTTTATTAACCCCCTGAAGTCGTATGGATTACTTTTTTTGTTTTTTTAATGGATGGAAGCATTATTTTTTACTTATTTTTGACCTATATATTATTATTTCACTACCATTATAAAGCTTGGAAGAGCCAGGATATTTTAAAATATATCTCTGATTGTGTTCATCTGAAAGAAAATAGTCATATACACCTAGGATGATTTGAGGGTGAGTAAATAATGGGATAATTTTTATTTTTGGGTGAACAATTCCTTTAACAGTGTGAAAAATGATAATATATATTTTGTTATGAAACGCTAGATATTTTATATATTATCAGCTAGATATTGGTGCTTTTGTGTAAAACTTTTGATGCTGATATCCAATATTTGTGAATCATTCTTTTTAATGGATCCGTATCAAAAGGATTTTTTTGTTTAGTATTAATCATAAATGTCTGGAAAGGCCATAGAAATGTCATGCAAATTCATCAAAAAGGCAGCCCTGAATGTGATTTACCTGGTACTTAATATGATACTTTTGTAAATGCTTTTTTAAATCATTGGGTGTGGTAATTTGGGCATTTTTTAGCATGCACATTGGTTTGTTTAATATCAAACGACATGACATTTACTGAATTATTGACTGTGCACATACTGTGCCCTCTACTGGTTACCACAGAAACTACAAACTTACTGTCATTCTATGATTTATATCAAAGTACCACATCTGCATACAACTTGGTATTGCAACTGCTTGTTTTGTAAGTGAAGATAGGTTAGTTAAGCGAATTTAATTCTTGATATGGATTGATATGGGGACACTTTACAAGGATAAAAAGTTATTCCAAATTGAGGTATGCAATTATAAGCAATTCTCCTGGTTGTCTAAAGTTTTTCTGCAAGAATTGATTTTTATTATCATGCTAACTGCCTTTCATTGTTTATTATTTTTCCAAAATATTTAATTTCTTGTGAACCTTGTGTGACATTCCGAAATGATCCAGCTGTTTTCAAGTGCCTGCCATGTTTCTCATTGGAATATTGGTAGGCTATTAGTTGTGTGTTTGGTATCTAATATACTGAAAATGAACAGCCTAGGAGCAATATTCATTCACGGCTCTGCAAATAAGTGCACAAAACTTAGTAAGTTAATTGAAAAGCAACAAATACCTTTTCAGTGGAAAATTCCCAGCGGCAGTTGTCCACAATCTGATGCGCTGCAGCGACATCAACTGGCAGCGTTGAGTACTGCATCATTCCAGTGTGAGGCGTGCAGTGAAGAAGTATTCCAACTCCACACTGATGCATCTTTGTTTTGGGATGCAAACAATCTTGCCTTCCCACATTAACTTCGGGAATATTCTGTGTTTTACAACATAATATTTCTGAGAAAAAGTAATTAGCTGTAGTTGTGGTCTCTAAAACTACTATTAACTAGGTTGATGTTGAATTATATTTTCCTAGCATTGCTCCACTTAATAGTCTTGAACGTAACATTTCTCTGTGATTTGGCCCTGGAGATGTGTCTGTAATTGCATGGTTTCCAGGCCTAATTACGCTAAACGCAACTGAAGTTTATTGTCTTTTGCATCAAGGGAGAACTGCACAACTCCAATATTAACCGAACTGTCCTCATTTCTTCCTGTCCGACAATTTATAGCATGATTCGATCAAGTTCCCGTAAGTACAACTGATGAGTTTTAGTTTGGTTGACGGGAAAGCACTCGATGGTCAGGCCGCTGTGGGGCTCATCTGGTCAACAGAAACTTTTCTGCCGTCTTCAGCCACGTCCCATTGACAGAGTTTGACCAAAAGCAAATAAATTCAGCGAAAATGAGAGAACATTCGAGCAGAACAAAAAATATGCAGTCCATTCTCATTCAAGTCTGTTAGCAAAATTATAAAGTTGTATTTGAATGCAAGTAAAAATTTTCTGTACCACTTAGCTAAAATAAAATGGCAAGAAAAAGCCTGCATTTGTTTTTTATTATAACTATTTTAAAGGGATAGTTCACCCAAAAATGAAAATTATCGCATGATTTACTCACCCTCAAACCATCTTAGATGTACGTATATGACTATCTACTATCTATTTACATGATTTTGAAGCCCAAAAAGCACATCCATCCATCATAAAAGTAATTCATACAGCTCCAGGGGGTTAACAAAGGCCTTCTGAAGTGGTGATGGGTTTTTGTAAGAACAATATGGATATTTATAACTTTGTAAACTACAATAACTGGCTTCCGGCAACAGCCGTACGCAGGTCTAGTTCCGGCGGAAGAGTGACCTCTGACCCGACACATGACAAAGGATGTAGGAGGAGCATAAGCCTAGACGCCTCTCATGGTTCAAACAAATATGGCTGTGCAACAAACTCAAGCTCCTCTTCTCTTAAATCGAAATCTTCTGACATTTCTCTTTAAAAATTCTCGTTTTAGACTTCTAATTTGTGACCGGAACTAGACTCGCATACGGCCATTTGCCAGAAGACAGTGATTATAGTTTATGAAGTTGTAAATATGAAGATATTTCTTACAAAACCCATCGCTTCACTTCAGAAGGCCTTTATTAACCCCTTGGAGTCATATGGATCACTTTTATGATGGATGAACGCGCTTTTTTGGGCTTCAAAATCTTGAGCCCCATTCACTACCATTATAAAGCTTGGAAGAGCCAGGATATTTTTTAATATATCTCTGATTGTGTTTGTCTGAAAGAAGATAGTCATACACACCTAGAATGGCTTGAGGGTGAGTAAATCATGGGATAATTTTCATTTTTGGGTGAACTATCCCTTTAAGATAATATATGTGTGTGCATATACACTGATGAGCCTTCAGGTCCTGTAGGTTGCGACTTGGAGCCACCGTGGATCAAACTTGTTGGTCCAGCACATCCCACTGATGCTAAATTATATTGAGATCTGGGGAATTTGGAGGCCAGGGCAACACCTTGAACTCCTCAACTTCCTCATACCATTCCTGAACAATGTGTGCGGTGTGCATTATCCTGCTGAAAGAGCCACCAGAGAACACCATTGTCATGAAGGAGTGAACCTGGTCTGCAACAATGTTTAGGTAGGTGGCACGTGTCAAATGTACGTCCACATGAATGGCTGGACCCAGGGTTTCCCAGCAGAACATTGCCCAGAGCATCACACTCCCTCCACCGGCTTGTTGTCATCCCACAATGCATCCTGGTGCCATTACATCACCCAGGTTAACGGGACTCATCAGATCAGGTGACCTTCTTCCATTGCTCCAAAGTCCAGTTCTGATGCTCATTGTAGGTGCTTTCAACGGTGAACAGGGGTCATCATAAGCACTCTGATTGGTCTGTAGCCCAATACGCAGCAGTGTGATGTACTGTGTTGTCACACATAACCATCATTGCAATTTTGTGTGACTGATCCCACAGTAGACCTTCTGTTGGCTCAGACCAGGTGAGATTGTGCATGGATGAGCCTTGGGCGCCCAACACCATGTCGCCGGTTCGTACCTCCTCGGATACTTGGTAAATTCTCACCACTGCAGACTGGGAACAACACAAGCCTTGCCTTTTCAGAGATACTCTGATCCAGCAGCCCTGCAATAACAATCCTTCCCTTGTCAAAGTCACTCAGATCTTTATTCCTGTCCATCCAACAGGTTGATTACGAGAACTGATTATTTGCCACCATCTAATCTACCCAGACCTTCATATGTGGCCTTGTTAGGGGATTATCATCAATATTTGCTTGACTGGTCATAATGTTTTGGCTCATATATTTCAGTCAGAGGGTTTGGCATGGTGATGGATATGACAATGTTAATGCATTTGGTCTTGGTGGAATACATCTGCTTTGCTGCTAGTCCAGAGACTTCCAATACATCCACAGACATGCTGCTGCACATATACATGAAAATACCTGTAGCAGATCTATATACGGTAGGTGGAGCAGGGGGAGGTGGAGGGTTTCCGATTACAGCAAACACAGAACCAAATGATTTACAAGTTAAGCAGCGAGCTCATTGGCTGCAGAATCAGTCCAATCAGCTCGAGCCATGTTAGATGATGTAATTGTTTACAGATTGCATTAAGAATCAGCCTGTGCCATCTAGAGTTTCCTGACTGAACTATATATATATATATACACACACATACATATACTATGGTTTGGCATAATTATTCTGCTGACAATATATTCTAAGAATGTTTTGCTTACGTTCCCATTAAGTTATGAAAATGATTTTTCTAAAAGTTAAGCATAATTTCTAACACCGTGTTTATTCACGTAACAATTTTTCGCACACAGACCCATTCGATCACAGCAACATGGTAAAATCTTCCTCAATCGTATGCCACGTACCCATAGTTTTCACAGCTTTAGTAAATGTGGATTTGTTTCCACACCAGCTTTTCCAGTCATCTGTCACTCATCAGCCCAGAAAACAGCACCTAATGACTTTCACAAGTCAACGTGGAATAATTGTTTATAATCCATCAGCCAGTCCTGTTTGAGTTTAAAATTGAGAGCTGAGCTCATTTTGCATATGGCGAATTTAAAACCAGCCTAATGTGGAAAATGAAATGCTAGCATTTGAAAAACACAACTTTATTAACAGGTCTGAGAATGCCATTGACATCCACATTGACGATGAGGTCATGTTTACACAGCGTCTGCTTGAAGATGAGTCCCAGAATGCACACACACATTCATAAAATGTTAACGGTTGTCTTTTCCATCTTGCAGTCGGCAAACACCAGACTTAAGCTCATAGATGAACCTGTAAGTAGATCTTCATGTGTAGAAATCAACAAACTACCTTTATAAAGTTTGTTTAGCATGTGAAATGCAATTGCACCCGTACTGGTGGATAGATGAAGATGATCTTCTCATGCAAAAAAAAGAGATTATATTAGCTCACATACAGAAATTAGGTTAACGCTACAGAGGCCAGGTAAGCTGTCATTATCCGAAGAGAGATCATGTTATTAAGATGTCACACGGTAGCCAGTTTAAAGTGTACGCAGCTTGATTGATTGCGTGAGTGCTTCATGTGATAATGGAAAAGTCACAAATGATTATATTTTCTTTGACAAGGAGCACTAGCTTCCATTTCAATCCTCACGCCACGCTAACCCAAACCCAGGGGTGCGAATAATCCCACAAGGCAGCTGAAAACATTCTGATCTAAAACAGCATCGCAGCTTTTCTCGCCCTTAATGATGAATGATTTAAGGTGACCAACTTTCTTTGCGGCGTTTCAGTCTTGCACACGTATCACATTAGCTGCCAGGCCGTAGGCTGACCAACAGTTGTACCATGTTTGGATTTCGTGCGAAAGAAATCTGTGTGATCGCCAAGATCTCCAAGCCACAATTTAATACACCCGTCTACATTTACAGCAGATTTTGTGCTGAATGTAAAGCGGCAAAATCTAATATTGTATAAACAATAATGAATAATGACGTGTGTGTGTGTTGTAAGACTGATTTCAGTAGCGTCGATGGACATCTGAGGAAAAAATGGCATTCGTGAGAGCAGTTCTCTGTTAAAGGTGAAGTGTGTAATTATTTTTGTGTTAAAATACTTTCTTGTATCCCAGTTTAATGTCCCTATTCGGACAGTAATTGTTTCTCATGGGGACGTCTTGCGTGGCATAAAATATGTAAAATTGCACTTCATGGTCAGTCACCTGATTGTCAGCTGTGAACAAAATGTCTGTTATTGCTTGAACAGTTAATGCATTCATATTTAATTTAATAATTGGAAAATAAAATCACATTTACTACACTATCGACGCACTTAAATGGTTTTCTGTCTTGCATTTTATCTCTTAAAATGAGCAGAAATAAGTTAACGCAGACTAGTACAATACGTAAACATTTGACTCGGCTACTTGGTTAACTAGTAAATTATGCCGTCATGTTCTCTTGCGTTCGGATGCTGGTGTTTGTGACGCAATCGTGTGAGACACTTCTGGAGGGAATTAAACCAAATTATTCTGATGACAGGCTTTGGCTCGGGCATTTCAGAACCACCAAACGAACATTTGAGATGCTGCGATGCGATTGGACCGCTGGTTAGTCCAGTTATCCAATCACATCCTCTGCCGAGGCAAAGTCACGTGAGTTTTTTGTTGCGCATCAAGGGATTTATTCGGTAAATTGTATTTTATTGCACGTCTTCTTATCGTTTTTTGTGCACAATTTTAGAATTTATGCGCATCTTGGTGTTTACAACCAGCGTTTTTTTTTTTTTTTTTAATCCCAAAATTCACATAAAAATAGGTAAATGGAAACATAGTCATTGAAATATTTATGTTTTCATTTTAGCCAAGCACAATATTAAGATGTCACCCGTTACCACTGATAACATAAGCTGGGTTTTCATTACAGATTTGTGCAAAGCTTTTGAGATATTTTTTAAATGTTGATAAAAAACTATTGCGAAATGACGGTGTTTCCATTAACTGATGTTATGTGACTAAAACGTAATTTTTACCTCTCATGATAAGTCGTTCCAAAAATCACGCCAATGGATGTTAGTAGGTTTAAGTATATCGCAGCCACCGCACTAGCCATTATTTTTAATCGAAGGAGACACAGAGGCGTGTTATCCAAGCATTAATGGCAAGGAAATCCCCTTATACATGGAAGTGGCCACGTATGAGGTGTTTCTGGTTGTTTCTCCCTGCTATCTTTTTTTTTTTTTTTTCATTTATTTGTATAGCGCTTTTCACGATACATATCGTTTCAAAGCAGCTTTACAGAGAATGCATATCAACATTACAATTTGGAGACTGCAGTTAGCTAATAATGTAATAATTTAGGCGATTAACATACAATCACTGTTAGCAATGTAATTGGAGGTAGAAGCAAAGAGCTCCTGGAAAAATGAATTACATATTAACAATAATTAGGATTTATAGAATGTGAATGTGCGTGTTGATCCAGATGTTGCATCTTCTGAAGTCATCGCAGGAGTTGGCGCCGTCTCTTCGATTTATTTGTTGTTTAGATCTGTGATGTGCCACGCATTATGTAATCACGTTGGAAAGGTCACGCGTGACGTAGACAGAAGTACCATGAGTTTTTCACCTTACCGCGGTACTTCCACCTACGTCACGGGTGACCTTTCCAACGTGATTACATAATGCACAGAGCATCACAGAGCAGTGCAAGGTGAGCATTTGTGGTTAAAAAGTATATAATTTTAAACATTTTTAGAAAATGACAGATCATTTCTCTAGATAAGACTCTTATTCCTCGTCTGGGATCATGTAGAGCTCTTTGAAGCTGCACTGAAACTGACATTTGGACCTTCAACACATTGGTATCTGTTAAAGTCCACTATATGGAGAAAAATCCTGGAATGTTTTCCTCAAAAACCATTTCTTTTCGACGGAAGAAAGAAACACATGAACATCTTGGATGACATGGGGGTGAGTAAATTATCAGGAAATTTAAATTCTGAACTGAACTAATCCTTTAATATCTTAAGTCATTTTGCTTCTCAAGTAAATGCATCTTGATTTAAGAATGTTTAAATATCTAAAAAAGAGACAAAAAACTTGCATTGTTTTTTTGTTTTTTTTGCAGTGTGCAGCAAATCCCCAACTGATGTAAGTTGTTGATTTGATCCGACAGCTTTAACTAGGGTTTTCCAGAAGTGTAGTAAGACAAATGATTTCATAAACAGGTGCGTGACACCACAAGGTAATTATACACTAGATAATGGGGAATTAAGAGAGAGGTGATAAATCAATATTCTCTTACACCGACAGCGGCAGTATGTAAAACTACTCTAGACTCCACATCATATTTCAACCAGGAGTTCAAACCACATTCCCGTTATGCCCCGTTTGGCAGCTGCATTGTTGGGTCCATGTGCATGCAATGTGTAATTGAGAATTTGCTTTTCCTTCACAGGAATCATTCTTCAGAGAGGTCAGATGCGGATGGCGTGAGTGGTTCGCGTTGTGTCCGGTATCAACGTGATCTCATCACACTACAAAAAAATACTTAATCTGTATTTCTGTCTGGTTTTCGGTACAAATATCAAAACATTCTAAAATCAAGATAGATTTACTTGAGAAGCAAAATGACTTAAGATATTAAGTCTGAAAAATGAGTTGGATCAAATCAATTGAGTTTATGCCAATGCGGTCCAAAAAAAACAAAACGTGTTGGCTCTGAAACCACAGAGACTTCACATATTGTCAGAATTATTGTAAATACGAGTTTCCTAGTTGGAAATTGGACATGAATGCCCTCTCAAGCCGTATTTACTCTATTAGAATTTACTAGTTTCCCAATAGCCGGGTTCCCGAGTTGCGCGTGTCATAAACTTTATGGTATTTACTGGTATTCTTTATTAGTTTTTTTCCTCAGCAGTTACATCGCCTTGTATTTTCATTCAAGTAGCGCATATTTACATATATGAATAACCATTTGAAGCATATTGTCTGATTTATACACAGCAAAAATAGCATGTATTTGACCGAAAGTCCAGAATCGACAGCAAGCTGACTGTCTAGATAGCGCTGTGAATGTTTATGTGGTTGTACGCTACATTTTATTCAGTACATTTTGGCTTTAATAAGATTTCCTCAAGAATTAAGCAAGAATAAATCTGGTGTCCTCCGTTACGTTTACCCTTTCCGACAACAAAACACTTGAACGCAACACACTCGAAATCATGACTTTTTCACAAATTTCCGATAGCACGTGCAGGCAGTATTGATACAGACATTGTAGTTGCCTGATCAGAAACATGGCATGGCAGGCTTTTGGAGTCAGACCCTGATGCAAAGTGAACCTCATCTGCAAATAGAAAATTAGCTTCTGAGAGTTTCTACATGAGGGGAACATAGCTCCTTATTGACTTCTTTCGGATCCTTATCCAAGCTCTCAAAATGTGGCATTCAGGCTTTGGCGAGCAGCACCACAACCTCAAAAGAAGCCTGCTTTCCACTAAAGACATGTCCCAGCATTCAGACTCGAGGTAATCATGCTGAGAACAGAAGCCAGACTGCGGATTCGGCCCGGTGTATCCGCATACACTGGTCCTGGATTGAAAACGAACATGACTCGGCATTCATTATCCATACCAAACTGTGCCTGAATGGAAGAGCCTTTGGGATTTATGTCGCTCCAGGTTGCTGATTTTATGTTGTGCAAGTCTAGTAAAGGTCGTCTTGATGGTCCAATTTGAGGTTAGTCAAGTCTAACCAAATGCTTTCCATTACAGTAGTGTTCATTGTCAAAGGTGGCTGACGGCACGGCAAGCTGATGTAAGTTTTTTTTTCAACTAGAAAATGAAACTAAATTTACACCTGGTCACTTTATGCATTTTTATTGATCCGATAGCTATCTTATTTGTTAAAAGCGTCATTTACACTTGGCAACACAAATGTGTCTCCACAAAACGAATATAAATCCGAACTTCAATTCCTGTGCTCTATGCAAATTTAACGGAGTTCACGCCAACAAAAGCAACAGATACGCGCTTTATTTTTTATATCACCAGCTAATTTCAAGATCAGAGACTGCAATTGGAGAAAGAGCAGCATCAGCACTGGTAAGATACTTTTGAAGATGATTGTGTTTTGAGCGTCTGCGACTTACTTTCAGTTTCATTTGCGGCAGTTTGCGCGTTGGTTTACTGAAGAAATACTACTCATCTGCAGCGATGCGTGTTGCAGTAGTGCTGTCATATCTGGCTATAACATGTCATATAGCCTATAACACACTCTCACACGTTTATTTTTTAACATTGTGGGAGGAGTAAAATTTACATATGTGGTTTTAGTAGCAGGTTTTGCTATGTTTCACCCGTTTCACTTGAAACGGGCCACGCATCAGAAGGGGCCTCCATCTGCTTGCGCTCGAAGAAGAGCCCCGCCCCCCGCCATCATGGAAATTAATGGGGGCTTGGGGCAAAAATGCCACCCAAACAATTAAAATATATGGGGCAAAAATGTCCCTGTATGAGTCGGCGCTGTTAGCCTAGTGATTAGTGTGCCGACATACGGCGCAAATGCGTTCACGGCGACCCGACTTCAATTCCCGTCTCAAGCTCCTTTGTCGTTCCTGCCCCCCTCTCTGCAGCAATGTTTTCCTGTCTGCTCTCTACTGTCCTCTCCGAATAAAGGCACAAAAAGCCCATGAATATAACTTAAAAAAAAGTCCCTGTATGAGTTTAATATTTATAACAGGATATAGAGTGATGTTTTCCCGAATATCAGCACGATGTGATTGATTTTATTTAACAGTTCAATAAACAAGAAGTTAATGTTTGACTTAGAACCTAACTTAAACTTAATAACTTAATAACTTAGACTTAGAACCTTGTCTGTTTTTGCTCTATTCCTCAACAAATCCAGAGTAGAATGAGTCTGCGTTTTGAAGGAATCGTTTGACTGAATGATTGAATGACTCACTTGTTAAGACAATGATATAAGAAATAAGAGTCAGCGCCAATAGCCTTGTGGGCAGCGCGCCGACATATAGCGCAGTTGCGCTTCGGGCGTCCCAAGTTCGAGTCCTGGCATGTGGACCTTTCCCGATCCCGTCCCCCTCTCTCTCCAACTTCGCTTCCTGTCAACTTTCTGTCTCGTCATAATAAAGGCAAAAACGCCAAAAATAAATCTTAAAAATAAGAGTTAACAATTGTTTGCAGAACCTTCGTCAGTAACTGTGTGCGTCCTGAAGCACATCACAGCCTAGGAGGCCTGTAAGGGCTCGAGCCGCGGACAACCAGAGGCAAACCTAGACGCCTCTCTCGGGTTTGGCATGCCAGATAAATCTGTTTCCCTGGCCAGGAGAGGGGCTTCCAGCTGAACCAGCTCCTACACAAACACAACCTTGCCCACTGGCTGATTTTATTTAGCCATTGGTCAAGAGTACTTAATAATATTTAAAGAGACAGAAAGACGTCGCTTCGCCAAAACAGAAAAAGCTTAGTTCACTTCTCCGTCCTCCAGGATTCCCAGTAGAGAATGAGGGAAATGCAAGGAAACAGATTCTATTGGGAGCGTTCAGCTGGTTATGACAAGCTCAGGAGGAGAACGAGAATTACGTCAGGTTAGCGCAGATGGCGATCTAGTGGTCAAAAATCAGAGAGTCTAGTTACCGGCAATGACAGACTTAAATACCCAGAACTCCAGTATATGCGTGTTATTTTTCAGGCCTGTACTGTTATTATGACGAACCCGATTACAGATATAAAGTACATTTAACTTGAGAAGTTCTGGAGAAAGTATGTGTTACAATGCAATTTTTTTTTTTTTTGTCTTGTCTAAACATCCTTAAATCAATATACATTTACTTGTGATGTGAAATGATCTAAGATATTAAGTCTTGCTTTCTGAAAAAGTTATCAAAATTGAGATTATGCTTAAAACAAGAAAAATATCTGCCAGTGTTTAAAATTAAAACTTAATTCAAAACAAGTTTATTTTTCTTACCCCACTGGCAGATATTTTTTCAGTTCTAGGTGGTTGCTAAAGGAATTGAAAGATGATTGCTAGGGTGTTGTAGGTGGTGGCTAGGGTGTTGCTATATTGGTGCTGTGGTGTTCTAAGTAATTTAATTGCTAGATGGTTGCTAAGGTGTTGCTATATTGGTGCTGGTGTGTTCTAATTAGTTGTTAGAGAATTGCTAGATGGTTGCTATTGCTAGATGGTTGCTAGGGTGTTGCTATATTGGTGCTGGGGTGCTCTAAGTAGTTGTTAGGGAATTGCTAGATGGTTGCAAGGGTGTTGTTATATTGGTGCTGGGGTGTTCTAATTAGTTGTTAGAGAATTGCTAGATGGTTGCTATTGCTAGATGGTTGCTATGGTGTTGCTATATTGGTGCTGTGGTGTTCTAAGTAATTTAATTGCTAGATGGTTGCTAAGGTGTTGCTATATTGGTGCTGGTGTGTTCTAATTAGTTGTTAGAGAATTGCTAGATGGTTGCTATTGCTAGATGGTTGCTAGGGTGTTGCTATATTGGTGCTGGGGTGCTCTAAGTAGTTGTTAGGGAATTGCTAGATGGTTGCAAGGGTGTTGTTATATTGGTGCTGGGGTGCTCTAATTAGTTGTTAGAGAATTGCTAGATGGTTGCTATTGCTAGATGGTTGCTAGGGTGTTGCTATATTGGTGCTGGGGTGTTCTAAGTAATTTAATTGCTAGATGGTTGCTAAGGTGTTGCTATATTGGTGCTGGTGTGTTCTAATTAGTTGTTAGAGAATTGCTAGATGGTTGCTAGGGTGTTGCTATATTGGTGCTGGGGTGTTCTAAGTAGTTGTTAGGGAATTGCTAGATGGTTGCTAGGGTGTTGCTATATTGGTGCTGGGGTGTTCTAAGTAGTTGTTAGGGAATTGCTAGATGGTTGCTAGGGTGTTGCTATATTGGTGCTGGGGTGCTCTAAGTAGTTGTTAGGGAATTGCTAGATGGTTGCTAGGGTGTTGTTATATTGGTGCTGGGGTGTTCTAATTAGTTGTTAGAGAATTGCTAGATGGTTGCTATTGCTAGATGGTTGCTAGGGTGTTGCTATATTGGTGCTGGGGTGTTCTAAGTAATTTAATTGCTAGATGGTTGCTAAGGTGTTGCTATATTGGTGCTGGTGTGTTCTAATTAGTTGTTAGAGAATTGCTAGATGGTTGCTAGGGTGTTGCTATATTGGTGCTGGGGTGTTCTAAGTAGTTGTTAGGGAATTGCTAGATGGTTGCTAGGGTGTTGCTATATTGGTGCTGGGGTGTTCTAAGTAGTTGTTAGGGAATTGCTAGATGGTTGCTATTGCTAGATGGTTGCTAGGGTGTTGCTATATTGGTGCTGGGGTGCTCTAAGTAGTTGTTAGGGAATTGCTAGATGGTTGCTAGGGTGTTGTTATATTGGTGCTGGGGTGTTCTAATTAGTTGTTAGAGAATTGCTAGATGGTTGCTATTGCTAGATGGTTGCTAGGGTGTTGCTATATTGGTGCTGGGGTGTTCTAAGTAATTTAATTGCTAGATGGTTGCTAAGGTGTTGCTATATTGGTGCTGGTGTGTTCTAATTAGTTGTTAGAGAATTGCTAGATGGTTGCTAGGGTGTTGCTATATTGGTGCTGGGGTGTTCTAAGTAGTTGTTAGGGAATTGCTAGATGGTTGCTAGGGTGTTGCTATATTGGTGCTGGGGTGTTCTAAGTAGTTGTTAGGGAATTGCTAGATGGTTGCTATTGCTAGATGGTTGCTAGGGTGTTGCTATATTGGTGCTGGGGTGCTCTAAGTAGTTGTTAGGGAATTGCTAGATGGTTGCTAGGGTGTTGTTATATTGGTGCTGGGGTGTTCTAATTAGTTGTTAGAGAATTGCTAGATGGTTGCTATTGCTAGATGGTTGCTAGGGTGTTGCTATATTGGTGCTGGGGTGCTCTAAGTAGTTGTTAGGGAATTGCTAGATGGTTGCTAGGGTGTTGTTATATTGGTGCTGGGGTGTTCTAAGTAGTTGTTAGAGAATTGCTACATGGTTGCTATTGCTAGATGGTTGCTTGGGTGTTGCTATATTGGTGCTGGGGTGTTCTAAGTAGTTGTTAGAGTATTGCTAGATGGTTCCTAGGGTGTTACTATATTGGTGGTGGGGTGTTCTAAGTAGTTGTTAGAGAATTGCTAGATGGTTGCTAGGGTGTTGCTATATTGGTGGTGGGGTGTTCTAAGTAGTTGTTAGAGACTTGCTAGATGGTTGCTAGGGTGACTGTGTTGGCACCTTGCGTTGGCTGCATCTGGGTCCTGCACTTGAACACATCGCAAAGACTACATGACTACTGACTGCCAACTAGCATGTTCTTTCTGCGCCTGGTGTGTAAGGAAATAACTGTCTATGTCAGCAGGTATCAATAGTCTATATATTCGCCATTCAAAAAGGGAAACCGAAACTAGGATTTCACTGCAGATATACAAACTGCAAACAAAACAGCGCTTGCTTACCATTCTG
This sequence comes from Ctenopharyngodon idella, assembly GCF_019924925.1. Lineage (NCBI taxonomy): Eukaryota > Metazoa > Chordata > Actinopteri > Cypriniformes > Xenocyprididae > Ctenopharyngodon > Ctenopharyngodon idella. The sequence continues at coordinate 5,584,467 of NC_067243.1, read as the reverse complement.
AATATCAATCATGGGTGACTGGTCCTACTAGCACCGTGACGAGTGAGATTCGAACCCGGCATGGGAAGCAGACACACTAATAAGGACACTAAAGACCGCAGCCACTAGCGGCAGGCAGTAGCTAGTGCGCCTCTTGAGGCCAGGGGTGTGAGGTTTACCTGCACAGCTCTTTACTAGCCCGACAGATGTTGGCCAATGGCTGACTGTCGGCTTGGTGTGTCACAGCCCTTTTAGGTAGTTGATAGGACATTGCTAGATGGTTTCTAGGGTTAATAGCTTCTGTAATTTTGCTTCTCAACTAAATGCATTTTGATTTAGGAATGTTAAGATATTTTTTACTGGAAAACCAGACAAAAACACAAAGTAAGAAAATCATTCTCATTCATCCTAATGGCAGTTGTTTGGTCACTGGTGAAGCATCTGTGTAATTGCAAAACAAGCACTTTTGTGGCACATATACATGCTGAGGCTAACTGGAACAGTTAACCAGCCAAACCCTGACCTATAATGACAGTCTGGGGTAAATCACCATCTTTACTCCTCTGCTTTGCCCAAGTCAGTTGTGTCATCTGCCTGTGCTAGATACACATAAATTATCTAAGACAAATGAAATGAGTCAAAGTGTGGTTTTCCACAGGACTTTTGTGTAAACTCAGCCATTAGCGTTTACAGTAAATAGGGGTTGATCATTTCACTGACTCGCACGGTTTGGTATTCAGGACGATTTTTATGCATCTTGTCGTTATTAGTGGTGTATGTTACTCTTAACACTAAGTACACTGTAAAAATGATTTACATAAAAAATTATGTAATTAAAATGTATTATTGGAGTACGTTTTACAAGAAAATACTATTTCAGTCTTTCCAGGATGTTCTAGGGTATTGCTAGATGTACACATTTAAGTGTTTTTTTGCATCTTTATCTGTGAACATGTTTTTTTTTTTTTTTTTTAATTCACGTGCCTCATAATCTTTAATTAAAATAACTTCCCCTCCTTCTTGCAGCGACATCTCTTCTCCTCTGATGGCGAGTGCAGAGCAACCTGTCACTCACATGAGATCCACCAATAGCAAACCACAACCATCCAATCAATTCCCCACAGACAAAATCAAGCCCCGCCCTACATTTGTTCTTGTTTGAGAAGCCATTTCACTCGGATATACGTCACAACAGGGAAGAAAACACTAGTACACCTTCCTTTTTCATGCTGACTTTAATATTTTGGCTTTGTTCTAAAACCTAGTTTTGCTGTCTACATAGGCAGCTACCTTCTAAGACTGCATCGTACCTGGAATGGATCACAAGCATCAGAAATTAAACCTCATAAGTGATCAATCTGGAACACTTTGTAGGCCACAAATTGTGCGACACACACAGAAGATTTGACCATTGATTTCAATAGTTTGGTATTGGCATGTTGCAAGGAATGTGCTTCATATTCTAATAAGCATAAAAATACAATATTGGGAAAACTTAATTAATTCGAACATGCTTTATATGGTTTTGGAACAGAGCCAGTGTATCAGAGTACGTGCTAGTTAACCAACCGTGTGTTTGTTTTTAATAGCTGTTTATGTGGCATAGGGGAATTTCACATCTCGCAACAACATACTTAATTTCAGTAATACAATATCTTTAATATTTTGATGAATTATACTTAAAATAAATGACTTAAAGAATAGATAATTAGGTCCACTGCCTCACAAAGCTAGTGTAAGCTAAGCTAGCCATTCATGGAGAAGCAATCTGTGTGCATTCGACCTGTTTGTCTTTATATGACATCATCCTTTGTCTTTTTTGAAGTCCGTTTGGAAACACATTTGACTCAAATAAAGCGCAAAACCCGTCTGCACGCACACAAACATGTGGCGTGAAAATGCAGTGACACATGCCATCCTGACAATTGGACTCTATAAAAGCAGCAGATTGGTTGTCCTTTAAACATTTTAATGAAGCTAAATCAAAAAATTACGGCCATGGTGACAAACAAGACCATGGTTTTATGCGGACGCTTCAAACACCGCCACGCCGCAACAATCACCCCCTGAGCAACTTTATATTGAGTTTCAATCTGTCAAGCGACCATCTGGTGTAACAGTGAGCTTGTTTTGAAGTGCGCTCTTAAAACTGTAAAAGAAGGGATGTCAAGGAACAAAGCATTTCTGTGGTTTGTTGGGTTTCTCTGTCAACAAAAATGAACCATCTGAACAGATGAGTGACATACTAGTGCCATTAACAGGAAGTACTGAAGAATCATTACTTCTTAAGTGTGTGTGTGTGTGTGTGTGTCCATCTGTGTGCCGCCACGTTTACATCTGTATCACAATCTCTTAATATCTCAATTGTTTCTCCTAGGAAGGAGATTCAAAGGGGAGCAAATGGGGATTTAAGCTCAGGTCAGATGTTTCTCATTTAAAATCAGCTGGACGGTCGTTACTGTGGGTCAGTGATTTATGTTTAATGATATAAAAATATGCAATTTACTTCTAAAGCCATTTTTTTTGGTCTAATTATATGCTGTACAAGTCGGTAATGTCTTTGAATTACCATTATTTGAGAGCATTGCAATTAAAGGGATAGTTCGCCCAAAAATGAAAATCATCCCATGATTTACTCACCCTCAAGCCATCCTAGGTGTATATGACTATCTTCTTTCAGACGACTTTTTTTTTTGGAGTTATATTAACATATCCTGGCTCTTCCATGCTTTATAATGGGAATGAATAGTAACTGAGATTTTAAAGCCCAAAAAAGTGAACCTATCCATCATAAAAGTGATCCATACGACTCCAGGGGGTTAATAAAGGCCTTCTGAAGTAAAGCGATGGGTTTTTGTAAGAAAAATATCCATATTTATATAACTTTATAAACTATAATCACTTGCTTACGGTAACGGCCGTACGTGAGTCGAGTTCCGGCCAAAGAGTTATAAATATGGATATTTTTCTTACAAAAACGCATTGCTTCGCTTCAGAAGGCCTTTACTAACCCCCTGAAGCTGTATGGATTACTTTTATGATGGATGGATGCCCTTTTTTTGGGCTTCAAAATCTCAGTCCCCATTCACTACCATTATAAAGCTTGGAAGAGCCAGGATATTTTTTAATATAACTCCGATTGTGTTTGGCTTAAATAAGAAAGTCATATACACCTAGGATGGCTTGAGGGTGAGTAAATTATGGGATAATATTCATTTTTGGGTGAACAATCCCTTTAATTTGATCAACTTTTTTAATTTGTATATATTTTTATATTTTTGTGTTAATTTTGCATATAGTTAAGCCTATATAGTTCAGTTCATGTTGCCACTGCAAAAAAAGATTTTCTTAAGGCCTGTTCACACTAAGAATGATAACTATAACTATATCGATAACTATATTATACACACCAGTGGACGATATCGCTCTGTTGATGGATTCTGATTGGCTGTCAATGTTTTTAGCATTCATTGGCTGGAAAAAAATTGTTCTGAAAGTAATTCCAACTATATGATTCCTCTGTGCCGTTATCGTTATAGTTGTGATGTGGATTTAGAAGGATTTTTAAAACTATATCTTGATCATTATCATTATAGTTATCGTCCTTGGTGTGAATGCACCTTAAAGGGTTAGTTCACCCAAAAATGACAAATCTGTCATTTATTATTCACCCTTATATCGTTCCACACCTGTAAGACCTTCGTTCATCTTCAGAACACAAATTAAGATATTTTTGATAAAATCCGATGGCTCAGTGAGGCCTGCATCACCAGCAATAACACTCCCTTTTTCAATGCCCAGAAAGCTACTAAAGACATATGTAAAACAGTTCATGTGACTACAGTGGTTCAACCTTAATGTTATGAAGCGATGAGAATACTTTTTGTGTGCCAAAAATAACAAAATAGCGACTTTATTCCACAATATCTAGTGATTGACGATTTCAGAACACTGCTTCATGAAGCTTCGAAGCTTTACGAATCTTTTGTTTCGAATCAGTGGTTCAGAGCGTGAATCAAACTGCCAAAGTCACGTAAACTATTAAAGTTTCAAAACTCTTATGACGTAACGAAGCCTCGTTTACTGAAATCATGTGATTTTGGCACTCTGAACCAGTGATTCGAAACAAATGATTCGTTAAGCTTTGAAGCTTCATGAAGCAGTGTTTTGAAATCGCCCATCAATAGATATTGTTGAATAAAGTCACTATTTTGTTTTTTTTTTGGCGCACAAAAAGTATTCTCATCGCTTTATAACATTAAGGTTGAACCACTGTAGTCACATGAACTGTTTTAAAAATGTTTTTAGGACCTTTCTGGGCATCTGAAAGTGTTGATTATCTTGCTGGCAATGAAGGCCTCACTGAGCCATCGGATTTTATCAAAAATATCTTAATTTGTGTGGAACGACATGAGGGTGAGTAATTAATGACAGAATTTTCATTTTTTGGTGAACTAACCCTTTAACATGGTATTCTTGTCTTGTTTTCCAGTACAAATATCTAAGCATTCTTAAATCAAAATGCTTTTACTTGAGATATTAAGTCTTGTTTTCTGAAAAATATATTAAAATCAAGTAACTTTAAGCTTAAAAAGAAAATGGGGTAAGAAAAGGCAAAATTTAAAGGGAAAACAAATTTTTCCAACTGCACTGGCAGATATTTATTCTTGTTTTAAGCATAAACTCACTTAATTTTGATAACTTTTTTCAGAAAACATGACTTAATGTCTTTAGTAAATTTTGCTTCTCAAGTAAGATGAAAATACCGAGGAAGAAAATAATTTCTGTTCTTTAAAAGTATTTCAAGGCTTGTTTCTTAACATTAATTTTATTTAAAATAGTGCCCTCAAAGAAAACTGCATGACTACTAAAAATTCACTGCTTTGCTTGGATTACTGCATTACCACTAACCCCTGAATTTAGACTAAGTCATACATCTAAAAACTCCTGTTAACTGATTCAATTGTTGGTTATCAGGAGTTGTAGGCATGCCAGCTGGTATGAACCATCGACAGGCACTGCCATACCACACACACACACACACACAAAATACCACCCAAAACCATATGAACGCATGTAGAATAGAAAATATCTTGAGTTACCACAGCAACGTTTTTCTACTAAGAATGCAGAGTATTAATTATAAGCTTTAAAGTATTAGTTTCTCAGAATATGCTTATTAAATGTACTCCATATAATCCAGTGAAATCATATGTGTAATCCTGGGCGGTTGCAGTGAGATGTTTGCTCTTTACCACAAGGGGGAGTGTTGTTTTCTCATTGCTCAGATACAAACAGTCTCTTACTGAACCTGTACTGAAACTGCATGATAGTATATATGGAAAAGTGTATATTTTAGATGTTTGTTTTTATTCTAATCTTTAGCTTCTGTGTAGTTCACTTATTTGAAATGTTCACTATTGCAATTAATATATCATGCAACTGCTGATGTATTAAATCTCTAACTGCCTGAGTTTTGCATATGCATCTTTTTAAACCTCAGATTTGGTGATTTTTTTTGTTGCCTATTTGTCTCCTAAAGTTCCTTAGAGGATATAAAAACAGACACAATTCAATCAACTCAGTTGTTGATGTACAGTAAGATTACAGAGCTTATAAAATGTATGCATTTTTTGAAGACTTTTTTTGATCTTGAGAACATTGTTGAGATCTCTCTAGAGGAGACACATGTGAGATTACTGAGGTCTTTTTCTCCTCAGGAGAAACATCTGAGATGCAGGAGTTTCTTTGCTGCCATTTTAACCCGAAACGATTACGATATTAAATATCTTTTGGGAATGCATCCATAAAATCAACCACTGATTCAAATGCATTGCTTAATATCATGTTTGTGCCCACAAAACATGTTTTTATGGAGGTACATAGCATCAACCAACCTCTGATTCAAATGCATTGCTTGCACACACAAAATACCTTTAAATGTGTAAAAGGGATCGAATCAACTGAGAAAATCTCGTTCCCGCCTCCCCCAAGTCATGAAATATCAACCATGAAACGTATGCATGGAATGATCACTTGATTGTGCAACAGACTTACAGCCAATTTCATTATGAAAAGAGAGGGTTGAGCCTCGATGCCTTTCATTTGCGGTCTGTGCAGCCGAAGCACGTGTTTCATGCCTGTAAAATGCTCTCATCTGTGAGTGTAAAGCCGAAGGGGCGTGGATAAAGGCTTGTGTTACCTGCCCTAGACTTTCACCTGCGGAGAAATGGAAAGAATTTAACAAACCAGCAGCAGCAGCAGCAGTCGATGAGAGAGAGAGAGAGAGAGAGAGAGAGGAGGAGGAACTTGAAGCTCACGGCAGGTTCACCTGAAAACATTCGACTCGCTCCTCCTTGAAAACACAGCGTTTGTAACCCTCAATTTGCTTTCAAACCTGAGAACGAGACGGCAAAGCATCCTCGATCTGAACCCTGACTATGGCTCTCAGATTTCTAACTTTACAGGGAATCAGAAAGACCCGTCGGAGAGACAGAAACAGCGTGTTTACCTGCGCAGGTGGAACGGAGTGATTTCTGCACTGACTGGACACCATGGTCAGACCCCTACGCTTGTGGATCTTTAACGTGCTCCTGTATTTCGGCATCATTTATTCTAGGCTCGGGTGAGTGGAGGAGATGCATTATGCTACGTAAATGCGCTTTAAATGCAATGCAAACGTACAGAAGGTGATCGGCATTGCTTGCTCTGGGAGTTGATGTTTACATTTGGGTAGTTGATGCGTAACATCAAAATCAACATGATTTTAAGTTAAAATTAAAGCACTTTTGAATCTATTTTGCCTTCATTAGTTCTTTTTAAAAGATCCTGCACTGTAAAAAATTACCATTTTTTTCTTTTGTCAAATCAACTTAGATAATTAATGTGGTTCAGATAACATAATATTTTGAGTTTCAATCGTCTTCATTGTATTAACTCAAATTTTTAATTTCAATGAACTCAAAATTTTAACTTGCTTTTTTAAGTTAAACCAACTATTCTTTTTTACAGTGTGTGGTGTGATAATGCACTTTTATTATCCCAATTAGTATGAGATCATAAAAGACGCATTAGCAAAATGCCGTTTAAAATAGTTTTTGGTGAATTATAGCATGTCACACCTAAGATTTTGTCAACTTAACTCTGTTTTCTAATGGGAAAAGGTTCTTTAATGCATATATTTATGCATTTCGCTCCAAAACACTAACCTTAAATTTAACAAACATGACATTTTGATTTATTTTGGCTCACGTTTGTTGAGTAAAATCATGGAGCAATAACTTTTTTTGTTGAGTCCTGTCCTGTGCTTTATAATATGTTCATTTGCATTGCATTTATTGCCATTATAAATACATGCAATTGATTTTCAGATCTGTACACCTGCTGCAGCTCTCAGGTTTGAAAGCTATTTGAGGAGTTTAAGGTATTCTTTTGAGTGAATTTGATCTTTACAGCTATTTTTCCACCTTAGTTAACTAGTTTAAAGGAAGATTCATCTGTGGTTTACTCTCTTTCTCTTGCTTTCACCTCTCTATAGCCTCAGTAATAACAGCATGCCGAGTTGTATTTCCACATTCCTTTACCCTCGAGTTTTGCAAGACCTCACCTGAATTCTTTAGGGATTTGTTCGTATTCCAACAGAGGGTCGCCTGTCATCTAGTCTATTCATGATTTACTTTTATATTTAACTCTTTTTTTATGCTGTACATTTGAGAAATTATACTCTCGGCAATGAAAAATGGAATTACTATATCATATCTAGATCTGTGCCTTTCTGCATGCACAAACAGATGAAGGATCATAGCTTTATCCATCTTTTGAAGTGGAAATCCATTCATGCCGCTGTTATTTATCCAAAACAGGTGATTATATGCAGCTTACAGTGACTTATAAAATAGAAAACCTCTTTTTTCTCCTCATTTTTGGACTCTTGCAAGCACATTTGTCATTATGTCAAAGCTCTGAGATTAATCATGCAATCTTTAGAAGACAGAAGATTGCTCCCAAGACCTCATATGACTGAAAGCATGCTTTGAGATCTTCAGATAATGTGGGGTCTCGTCAGGTCAAACCTGTTTTGTCACCCCTCAGGCTTGATATCTGTCACTATACCCCCTTCACCCTCTTTCTCTAAGATATACAGCACATGCAGGTACAAGCATTGCATTTCACTCAGCGCATTAATAAAGCCGGCCTACAGATTTATGGGTTATCTTTGGACTAGTGTATGTTAACTTAACTGTACTCATTTTTTATCTTCTAAAAAGGTTCCTTAATGGTTCAATTAAGGACCTATAAACAAAAAAAGTTTAGTAGCCTAGCTACCAAAAATTGTTCCGCTGTTGTTACAAGCCATTATCTAGTGGGAAAGTAAAATTCTGTCAATTCGAAGATTCTAACAGAAAGCTCTCGAGATTCTACTGTTGCTATGGTGACTTCCGCGGCGAGAATGTTGTGATAACGCGTTTTAATCCTGCAAAGTTTTTTTTTATTATATATTTTTTTTAATTATGTACATTTATAACACTATATTTAGTATTATATTACATTTGCATTAAATGACAAAAAACTAGTTAACGTTGCAGCGGCTATGGGAGTGATGGAAAAAATGACATCTTTCTCTCTTCTGACTGCCGTTATCAATCGCTCTCTATTTTTTCCCTCTTTTTGAAAGTTGTGAAAACACTATTATGGAGTTTTTCTTTTGCTATTTGCACAAATGGAAACACAAAAAATATATTTAATGTAATCTCTCATTCAACCGCTATAATTTTTCTTAACTATGACGACCTCCGCTACTGAGAAACACGGGAATGTAAAAAGGGTCTATTTCTGTCGAAATAACCTACATATTTACTTGCATACACGTTGTAAGATGGTTGAGTTACTACAAAAGAAGACAGCAAGGAAGCGTAGCTATTTTCACTTAGCTGATAGTAAATAAAGGCACAAGTCACATCGCTAAATAGACAAGCAACCGCTATATATTGTTTATCACATTATTATAAACGTTTACATGTCTTCTCAACTTAATATTTTGTTTTGAAAGTCTTCTAAATTACGTTTGGATAGTATGAGGGCCGCTAAAATACAGACTAAACCTAACCGATTTCGCGCCAAAAATCCAGGAAGCATTCGCACACTGCTAGAAGTAAACAAAATGTATATTTTCGGTTAAATAAATATATGAAGCGCTTAGATAATATTTAAAGCTTTGAAGTTAAGTTGTGCTTGCATTAGGGAGCCTCGTTACCTCTCCAGCGGGCACGGACGCGATGTCAGTGTGGCCCCTAGTGGCCCCTTTATCCAAAAGTGGGCGGATGGTGGTGTGATGGTGCCGTCCTCTGCCCAATGGCAGCCCGGAGTCTCCGGAGAGGAGAGAGCCACTTCTGTTTCCATCCCCAAATCCCCCCAAAACCATCAGCCCGCTCCGACCGAACGAACTGCGCGATGACACAGCGCGTCTCCTTCGCACACACACGCGTCTGGGAGTTACGCGCGGCGTAAAGGAAGCTCCGTTACCGAACATCACGGACGCGCAACTGGAACTAAACGCGTTTCTTTCTCTCAGTCCGTCGGAAAGCGTCCGTTCGCCTCCATATGTCACCATGATCCTCTTCTCATCGCGCAGTGTGCTGCTGTCTGTCTATTATCCACAGATCTTCCTCATCCTCACCAGCGGGAGCTACCTGTAAGTTTACAAACGTCTAAATCTGTTGATTTCATGTTCATACAAAACCAGTCTGAAGTTTGGACGCACTTTACTGTGTCTTACGATGGCTTCGGCTTTAAATTAGTTTTACAGACAGTGAGCTTATGCGTGAATTTCTTTACAAAACTAGCATTTAAATGCATGTTTTGAAGTGGATTAGTTGGACAGTTGATGGAAAACCACCTAACAAGTGTCTAGCATGCATGGGGACTCCTTCAATGCTGTTTTAAAACGCATCACTCACAAAATCCCAAAGGAACATGCATTCCAATTTGGAATTCCAAGATTCCAATTTGGAACTTCATGGAAAATTCGATTGTAATCAAACAAATAAGACTCCATTGGATGAATCCCTCTTATCGGAGAGAAAAAAATATTATTTGAGTCTTATTGCATTCCATGAACTATCATAACTCAGTTGGGAATTGCATGTTTTAGAAGATCTAGTTTTTGTTTTATGCTTGAAACCATCAAGAACATTCATGCTAAAGAAATGACAAAGTTCTTTAGGATTGATCCAGAGTCAGCTTCAATCTAGAGACTAAGAAGAAGCGTTTCATTTGTGTAATATATTCATTATGTTGATCACTACCTTATTCCCAAACTTCCATTTGTGTTATTCTAGAGTTTTACTATTATACTATAATGTTATAGACATGTCCAAACCTTTGACTGATTGTGTACAAGGATGGATTAATAAAACATTAACATTTAGTATTGATCTATAGGGAGATTTCTGCATCTGGAGGGGGCTTTTATTGAATGAACTCATGACAGATTGTGTAAATATGGTAGTTAATATTTAGATAAGCTTAATGAGTGATGTGATGTTGATGGTGTTGAGACTCTTAGGAACCTCCACTTGCGTTCAAATGCAAGATTCGGACTGTATTTTGATAGATTCTTTGATCTTGTGTGAATCTGAAAGTTTAAAGGGTGAAGATAAGTTCATGAAGCTACAATGTAAATACTGTTTGTTTTGTCAGGTGACCTTGAGATGTGCTTCATCTACGTTAACAGGTTTTATTCAAGATTATTTAATATGACTGCACCACTGGTAATCCTTTTTAGAGTCAGGATAGATAGAATTATTTATGAAACATTGTTTGTTACGGTGTAGAAGAGGATATTAAAGTGCATATCTGGTTCTGGTTGGGAAATGTAAGTGTTGTTCAGTGTTGAAGTTGAATGGAAGAGAATTTCATTTGGCCACTGAGTGGCAGAGAAGTTCAGTAAGATTCATATATAAACTGTGTGTGTTCAATTATGAGTTTCTTTGGTTTTACAGACAGACGGTTTCTCAGTTTAACCTTCACCTGCTCTAAACACCGCCAGCATCCATCTTACGCCTTTTGCATGCAAATGCAATCGATTATACTAATGAAGTAGGGGGGCTAGTTGTCACACTTGAGTGAATAGTTCAGTTCATGTTTATTTCTGTGCAGTCACAAACCTCAAAGTCTTGACTACAAACAAACAATTCTGTTATTGCTAGGGGCAAGTTGTCACAATATAAGGGGTATACTATTCATATAATAAGCTATTTAAAGACTTTTCAGCATAATGTAAACAGTAAATGAGGATGAAAAATCATTCATTAACATACATGCATTTGACCAACACACCCAGCACAACCCAAGTCGGGTTAAAAATGGACAAACCCAGCGGTTGGGTTAAATGTTTGACCAACGTGCTGGGCAGTTTTATGTAACTCAACTATTGTTTAAAAATGACTATATGTCTGACTTAAAATGAACCCAAAATAGGTTGGAAATTAAAAATCAGATACATAATTACTAGAGGCAACAATAATAATCAAAACATTTATTAATAAGCAATTTAATAAATGTTTATTGTTTAATTATTATTCATTAAACTTATTGATAAATGTTCATTTATTAAACAATGTTAATTTCCAACATACTTACATACAATATAGTAATTTTTAAACAATAGTTGGGTTAAATAAAACTACCCAGCAGGTTGGTCAAACATTTAACCCAACCGCTGGGTTTGTTCATTTCCAACCCAACTTGGGTTGAAAATGAATGCATTTTTTTAGAGTACAGATATTATTAATCAACAAATTGAATAAAATGCATGTGACAAGTTGCCCCGAGCTGACTTTTATTACATTAAAAAATACCCTTGTCCAACCTTTCAGATATATAGTTGTGTTTTATTGTGGAATTTTACTTTGGCAGACAGAATTCGCAAAAATATCAATTCTAAAAATTTAACAGAAAACAAAAGCATCTTTTAACGCAAAGCTTTTGAGATAAAGCCCTTATGACAACTTCCATGTGTGACAACTAGCCCCAGTCTTCCCTGTATTTACACGGAGCTCCACAAAATATGCATTGTAGTTAATTAGTGTTACTTCAGTAAATAAAAAACGAACGTGAACATTCATCTCCTCCAAGTGAACTTCTGAGCAGCACGTTTGACTGACAGCGATGCGTTTGGTCTGTCAAATTACTTTCCTAATCATTTCTTCTGAAAACCTTGTTGTGTCTCTTTGTTAAATGACCTCCAGACCAGACCAAGGTCTTAATTTAGCAGCTGGAGACCCCAAACTCAATTTTTAAAATAGATGTGGGTTTTTTGTTGCCATTTAAGCGGGTGAGTCTATGTATAGCGTTGGTTTTCACATCACAAACGACACTATTGTTTGCTTTTACATTTTAAACCGCCTTTATGCGGCACATTGCAAATGTGATACATTTTGTGGAAATAATGGCTTTTAAAGAGAGGTTAAAAAGGAAGAACGTGGCTCACGCTAATAGTTATGGGCATGTTTGAGTTTTTTAGGAAGGCCGTGGTGGGAGCAAAAGCATCAAGGAATCTCTCATCTACTTCATCTGGATGTTTTTAATAGTTTTATGAGGAAAATTTGGTCTCAAAGTTTTACATTTGTTCCCCTCCAATTCTGCATTAATAGTTGCATACTGAAATACTCAAAAGTGATGTTGTTCCTCAGTATTTTGTCTTGTTTTCCAGTACAAATATCTAAACATTTTTAAATCAAGATACTTTTACTTGAGATGCTAAAAAATGATATTTAGTCTTGTTTTCTGAAAAATATATCAACATTTTGCTGAAAATAAGAAAAATGTCTGACATTAGAGTCAGAAAAATCAATGTTTTCTCTTTGAATTAAGTTGTAGTTTTTCTTTTTCCACTGGCAGATTTTTTTCTTCGCCATTTTTCAGACTTAATATCTTAAGTCATTTTGCATCTCCAGTAAATGTGTCTTGATTTAAGAATGTTTAGATATTTGTACTGGAAAACAAGACAAAAATACCATGTAAGAACTTGGACTTTCCCAGATATTACAGTTTATTTTCAAACAAAACCCATAATTTACCCTCCTGAAACCACCCGCCATCATAGCAGCATAACAATTTAATCTCAGATAATAAAAAAGATCTTATTTTGTGAGAAATATCAATTCATTATGTCCCATTATTAGTATGAAAGATGCTTTGCTATTCTCAAAGAGACGTAGTTTTAATAAATTGCAGTTTTAGACGCATAAATAGGCCCATAAAAGTCACATTTCCTCTTTTTTTCTGAATGCTCGGAGATGTAGTCTGAGGTTTGAGAGTTTTCTGGTGCCAGTTCATCCATGTTGGTAGTTTTGAGTTTGTTTTAGCAGGATTTGTTTTAAGTAGAATGGACTGGGTGATAGCTGGAGCCAAGCGCACAGGGAACATTTATTTTCTTGTGTTTAAAAGTAGAGTGCATTTACTCATCCTGGGGATTATTTATTCCTCATTTACCAGGAAATCCTACTCATGTTTGAAATCTTCCTTGTGAGACAGAACTGATTTATTTTGTCATATTTTATATGGACCACAATTAAACTTACATTTGAGGCTATTTATGTGTAGGGTCGTTTGGTAAAAACACGGTTATTTTCAGATGGGAAAATACCATGCGTGTTTTGTTGGAGTTATTACCTGTGTGGTCAGAAAACACGAGGACTAGTTAAGAAGCCATTAAACATGCAGCTAGCAGGTTGCAATTTGTATTTTGAGAAGTAGAGGTTGATGTGCATCTTAATATTTTATTCTTAAACAGTCATTTTAAAAGTATTCCTCAGCTATAAAGTTAAGGAGAATGTGAATGTGTTAAAGCTCAGATCATTTGAGAAATTCATTTTGAGATCTCTGATATTTGATTGCAGACTTTGGGATCTTGGGAAGGTTTGAGACATTGTTGGGATCTATTATGGATCTCCAGGTCAAACAGGTCTTTTTTTCTCATGCAGAGTATCAGAAGACAAGCAAAAATGCACTCTTATTGATGTTATTTTGACATATTAAATCTCAATGTTTGACTTTTCTTCAGGTCATTGCGTTGCACTTTACATCACAATAACCTGCTCTGAAGGACACTGTCTATATTCAACTTGTTTAACCAAAGACATCACTTGTTTAACCAGAAATAACGTCAGTTGGTACTTTATGACTGTGGATGAGCAGGACAGCCATAATAAGAGGTTTTAAATGAAAGCCAAATAAATACAAAAAAAAGGGTGGAGCATTTCATTTGTTTCTAGAGCAGCATGTTCTGCAGCCCAAAATCTGATTTATGGAGCTATGGGAAAAAACATTTGCAGATGAAACTATGTGATGACTATATCATAATATTAGTTTTGCAAATCCTGTATTCTCATCATACAAAATTCACAAAAAGTTATTGTGTGTGTGTATTTTTGGCCATTTGTGTTTTGCACATTATAGCTCATTATGTGGTTACTCTAGGGTGTTGTTATGCAGTTGCTACAGTGTTTTGAGTGTTTTGTATCTCGTTATGTGGTTGCCAGGGTGTTGTCATGCAGTTGCTAAGGTGTTTTGAATGTTTTGTATCTCATTGGTGTTGTTATGCAGTTGCTAAGGTGCTTTGAGTGTTTTGGATCTCTTTATGTGGTTGCCAGGGTGTTGTTATGCAGTTGCGAAGGTGTTTTGAATGTTTTGTAGCTCGTTATGTGGTTGCCAGGGTGTTGTTGATTTGTATCTCGTTATATGGTTGCCAGGGTGTTGTTATGCAGTTGCTAAGGTGCTTTGAGTGTTTTGGATCTCTTTATGTGGTTGCCAGGGTGTTGTTATGCAGTTGCGAAGGTGCTTTGAGTGTTTTGGATCTCATTATGTGGTTGCCAGGGTGTTGTTATTTAGTTGCGAAGGTGCTTTGAGTGTTTTGTATCTTGTTATGTGGTTGCCAGGGTGTTGTTATGCAGTTGCGAAGGTGCTTTAGTGTTTTGTATCTCCTTATGTGGTTACCAGGGTGTTGTTGTGCAGTTGCTAAGGTGCTTTGAGTGTTTTGTATCTCGTTATGTGGTTGCCAGGGTGTTGTTATGCAGTTGCGAAGGTGCTTTAGTGTTTTGTATCTCCTTATCTGGTTGCCAGGGTGTTGTTGTGCAGTTGCTAAGGTGCTTTGAGTGTTTTGGATCTCTTTATGTGGTTGCCAGGGTGTTGTTGATTTGTATCTCGTTATATGGTTGCCAGGGTGTTGTTATGCAGTTGTGAAGGTGCTTTGAGTGTTTTGTATCTCCTTATGTGGTTGCTAGGGTGTTGTTATGCAGTTGCTACTGTTTTGTAGCTTGTTATGTGGTTGCCAGGGTGTTGTTATGCAGTTGCGAAGGTGCTTTGAGTGTTTTGTATCTCCTTATGTGGTTGCTAGGGTGTTGTTATGCAGTTGTGAAGGTGCTTTGAGTGTTTTGTATCTCCTTATGTGGTTGCCAGGGTGTTGTTATGCAGTTGGTAAAGTGAAAGTATTTTAAAATGTAATTTATTCCTGTGATCAAAGCTGAATTACTCCAGTCTTCAGTGTCACATGATCCTTCAGAAATCATTCTAATATGCTGATTTGCTGCTCAAGAAACATTTATGATCATTATCAATGTTGAAAACAGTTGTGCTGCTTCACATTTTGATGAATGAATGACAACAGAATGTTTTGTAACATTATAAATGTCTTTACTGTTACTTTTGATTAGTTTAAATGCATCCTTGCTGAATGAAAAATGACCCCAAACCCCAGTATTGTAACTATATTTACAATCAATATTTATCGCACTTTGTCTGCCATTTAGAAGCATTTTGCATTGCATTATGGGATTACCAAAGATAGGTGGTATGCTTCCTTTAGAATTTGGCCAAAATCAGGTACGTTAGTACTTTTTGAATGCGCCTATGATGCTCTCTAGGTAGGCAGCTCACTTGGTTTGGAACACAACTATGGATTTGGCAGGGAAACTTCATAGTCCTCATAGCGGCTCACCTAATGCCCAAACACACGGGTTTGGAAGGCTTTGGAGGCGCTGCATTGTGCCGCTATATTAACGTGTGGTCAAGTGTTAGTTTGTGTTCGCAGAAGGGTTTAAATAAACACACACTTTTAGCTGCTCGCCCCTCGATTATATGCAGAAACAGGAGATGTTTCTTAAACACAGAGCGAAAGGGGTCCCTCACACATGTGCTTTTGTATTTAAGAGTAATTCTTAAGCCTTTGTGGACATGGAAACACAACCAGAAAAGAATCAAACCAGCCGTATCCGATTTCCAATGAACATTCCTCGTCTTTGTTTCGCAGTGTTTGATCTATTTTGACGTGGAATCCATAAGTCGCAGCTATTCTCCCAGCAGCGACACCGACCCGTCCACTCCTGCGTGCCTTTTTTTTGCTGACACACGCATTGCTTGTTGCAACTCGCCTCGCTTGCGGTGGAGTCCTCTGCGGCCCGTGACGTCATTCTTCAAAGTTGGCATGCGTCTTGCCGAGTTTTTACAGCGCTCGTCTCTGACATGTTTGAAAGGCACATATCTGAACGGGTTTCAGTGCTCGTAAACATAGAAGCCTGCTTGTTTAGCCGCGCGGGTTCATGCGAACACAGAGTGGTGAAAATACTCAGCATGCATTTTAAGAGCGCTGTATCAACACGAAAAGCCCTATGATGACAGAGATGTGTGCGTTTGGAACATGACCCACTTTGTGTGGTCACAGTTGCATGAAAATATGACTTGAATCAAAAAAAGGGGCATGAAAAATTTGATCTTTATAACCAGTAACACATTGTTCTATTCTGTTCTGTTATGTGTAGTATCCCAGTTCTGTTCTTTTCTATTCTATTCAGTTATGTTTTATTGTGTTCAGTGGTGGGTCTATTTTATTTTATTCAATGTCATGTTCAGTGGTGGTGTTCAATTCTATTCTGTTTTGTTCAGTTATATTCTGTACAGTTTTATTCTATCATGATTCATGTCATGTTCAGTTATGCTGTTCTGGTCTGTTTAATTTTATTGAATTTTATTAATTCATGTACAGTTATGGTTTTATTTTCTGTTCTATTTGTTTTTGTCCTATTCTGGTCTACTGTTACATCTTATTCTATTCTGATTCTATTCTAAATTACAGTTATGTGTTTGCATATTCGCTTCTGTTCAGTTCTACTCTTACATTCTGCTCACTTTTAGTCATGTTAATTTATGCTGTTGTGGTCTATTAAATTCTATTGCATTTTCATTCACGTTAAGTTCAATTGCTTTTTTCTGTTCTATTTGTTTTTGTTCTATTCTGCTCTACAGTTATGTCTTGGTTTATTCTATTATGATTCTATTCTATGTTATAGTTATGCTTTTGCATATTCACTTCTGTTACATTCTATTCTTGTTTGTTCAATTACATTCTACTCACTTTTATTCTGTCATGTTTAATTATGCTGTTCTGGTCTTTTCAATTCTATTTTATTCATTCACATTCAGTTATGTTTTTCTTGTCTATTCTATTTGTTTTTGTCCCATTTTGCTTTACAGTTATGTCTTGGTTGATTCTATTATGTCCTGTTGATTCTATTCTATATTAAGGTTTTTCACTATGCACTTCTGTTCAATTCTATTCTTTTTTGTTAAATTACATTCTACTCACTTTTATTAAATGTCATGTTCACTTATTGCTGTTCTGGTCTATCCAATTCTACTGTATTTTATTCACTCATATTCTGCTATATTTTTCTTTGTCTACTGTAATTGTCCTATTCTGCTCTACAATTATGTTGGTCTATTCTGTTCAGATTCTATTCTATGTTACAGTTATGCTTTTGCTTATTCACTTCTGTAACTGTTCCGTTCTGTTTTGTTCAGTTACATTCTGCTCACTTTTATTCTGTCATGTTGAATTATGCTGTTCTAGTCTTTTCAATTCTATTTTATTCATTCACGTTCAGTTATGTTTTTCTTGTCTATTCTATTTTTTTTTTTTTTGTCCCATTTGGCCTTACGGTTATGTCTTGGTCGATTCTATTCTGTCTTGTTGATTCTATTCTATATTAAAGTTTTTTGTTGGCCTATTCACTTCTGTTCAATTCTATTCTGTTTTGTTCAATTGCATTCCACTCACTTTTATTAAATGTCATGCTCAGTTATTGCTGTTCTGGTCTATTTAATTATATTTTTTATTAATTCATGTTCAGTTGTTTATTCTATTCTATTTGTTTTTGTACTGTTCTGCTCTACAGTTATGTCTTGGTTTATTCTATTCTGATTCTATTCTATGTTACAGTTATGCTTTTGCATATACACTTCTATTCTGTTTTGTTCAATTACATTCTGCTATGTTCAATTATGCTGTTCTGGTCTATTAAATTCTATTTTATTTATCCACATTCAGTTATGATTTTCTTTTCTATTCTATTCTATTTGTTTTTGTCCCATTTTGCTGAATGGTTGTGTTGGTCTATTCTATTCTGTTCTGTTGATTCTATATCAAAGTTTTTCATTGGCCTATTCACTTCTGTTCAATTCTATTCTGTTTTGTTAAATTACATTCTACTCACTTTTATTCAATGTCAGATTCAGTGGTGGTGTTTGATTCTATTCTGTTTTGTTCAGTTATATTCTGTTCAGTTTTATTCTATCATGATGATTCATGTCATGTTCAGTTATGCTGTTCTGGTCTGTTTAATTCTATTAAATTTTATTCTTTCACGTACAGTTATGGTTTTCTTTTCTGTTCTATTTGTCTTTGTCCTATGCTACTCTACTGTTACGTCTTGGATTATTATATTCTGATTCTATTCTAAATTACAGTTTTGTGTTTGCATATTCACTTCTGTTCCATTCTATTCTTACATTCTGCTCACTTTTATTCTGTTATGTTCATTTATGCTGTTCTGGTCTATTCAATTCTATTGTATTTTATTCATTCATGTTCAGTTGTTTTTTCTACTGTTTTTGTTCTATTCTGCTCTACAGTTATGTCTTGGTTTATTCTATTATGATTCTATTCTATGTTACAGTTATGCTTTTGCATATTCACTTCTGTTCAATTCTGTTTTGTTTTGTTCAGTTACATTCTGCTCACTTTTATTCTGTCATGTTCGATTATGCTGTTGTGGTCTATTCAATTCTATTTTATTTATTCACATTCAGTTGTTTTTTTCTATTCTATTTGTTTTTATCTAATTTTGCTATATGGTTATGTCTTGGTCTATTCTATTCTGTCCTGTTAATTCTATTCCATATTAAAGTTTTTCATTGGCCTATTCACTTCTGTTCAATTCCATTCTGTTTTGTTCAGTTACACTCTATTCACTTTTATGAAATATCATGTTCAGCTATTGCTGGTGTATTTTATTCATTCATGTTCAGCTGATTTTTTCTATTCTATTTGTTTTATTCTGCTCTACAGTTATGTCTTGGTCTATTCTATTCTGATTCTATTCTATGTTACAGTTACGCTTTTGCATATTCACTTCTGTTCAATTCTATTTTGTTATGTTCAATTACATTCTACTCACTTTTATTCTGTCATGTTCAGTTATGCTGTGCTGGTCTTTTCAATTCTATTTTATTCATTCACATTCAGTTATGTTTTTCTTTTTCTGTTCTATTTTTTTTTTGTCCTATTTTGCTCTACAGTTATGTCTTGGTCCATTCTATTTTGTCCTGTTAATTCTATTTAATATTAAAGTTTTTCATTGACCTATTCACTTCTGTCCAGTTCTATTTTTATCAATTATATTCTACTCGCTTCTTCTTGCTTTTATTTCCTATTGTGACGTATATCTGAGTGAAACGGCTTCTGGAACAAGAACAAATGTAGGGCAGGGCTTGATTGGATGGTTGTGGTTTGCTATTGGTGGATCTCATGTGAGTGACAGGTTGCCCCACCCTCGTCATCAGAGAAGAGATGTCGCTGCAAGAGGGAGGGGAAGTTATTTTCATTAAAGTTTACGAGGCACAAAAAACTAATGATGTGCACGGATAAATCATTTATAATAAATACTGCAATATTCCAGAAAAAATAAGAATTGTCAATTGTGATTTCATGGGGACTTTAAGATAGGTGTGTGTTTAAGTTGTAAACCAACCATCAACGCTGTGATGCATTAATGTCCATCCCCTTTCTTTACTGTTTGGTTTTGTGTCTCTTCTGTCCCACAGGGCTCTTTCCTCTGTGGTGGCCCTTGGTGCGAACATCATTTGCAATAAGATCCCCGGTCTCGCACCCCGCCAGCGTGCCATCTGCCAGAGCCGGCCCGACGCTATCATCGTGATCGGAGAGGGGGCACAGCTGGGCATCAACGAATGCCAGTACCAGTTTCGATACGGCCGCTGGAACTGCTCGGCGCTGGGTGAACGCACGGTCTTCGGACAGGAGCTGCGAGTAGGTCAGTGGTCGTCGCAGGTCTTTGTCACGCTTGGTTTGTTTTCGGGGTGGTGTGGACCAAATCTGCATTCAAACAATATCACTGAGACTTGCAAATATCTGTTAACATTCCCATTCATGTCAATGGCGGGTGCTTAAACCTCAGGTTGATCCTGAAACTGTCATTTTGTGAATTTCACAAGACAATTCATGGATAATTCATCTCAAAATCAAGAAAAAATTATATTTTGCATGAAGACAGTACAGCCTATTTTTTGGACCATTAAGATCTTTTGCAGTTTGACATTATTTTCATTTCCAAAATCAAGATATTTTTTTCTTTTATGCTTTTTTAATACCCATAATACTTTTTTAATTCACATAAAACTAAATGGTGAGGGTGATCTGTATACTATTAATTAGTGCGGTCAGATCGATTAATCACGATTAATCGCATCTAACATACAAGTTTGTAAATATATAATATGTGTGTGTGTGTGTGTATATATATATATATATATATATATATATATATATATATATATATATATATATATATATATATATATATATGTTATACTTACATATTTCCTAGTCCCGGTTAAAAGCCTAGCAGCAAGCATTTTGAACCAACTGCAGATGTGAAAGTGATGCATGAGAGACACCATAATATAATGAATTACAATAGTCCAATCTGGACGTAATAAAAGCATGCATAATAAATTCCAAATCATTAAAAGACAAAAAAGGTTTCAATTTCGCTATATTCCTTAATTGGAGAAAACCACCTCTAACCACAGAATTGATATGCTTATCAAATTTTAACTCAAAAAGAACTCCAAGACT
The DNA here is from genome assembly GCF_019924925.1 of Ctenopharyngodon idella. Lineage (NCBI taxonomy): Eukaryota > Metazoa > Chordata > Actinopteri > Cypriniformes > Xenocyprididae > Ctenopharyngodon > Ctenopharyngodon idella. The sequence goes on along the minus strand of NC_067243.1, from coordinate 5,563,280 downwards.
CTTTGCTTTATTATGTACCTTGGATTTAAAAAGGCCTAATTGGTTAATTATATGTTTGGAAGAACTTGGAGGGCTAAACACTACTACTTGGCTGCCATCCACTCCTTAATATCATTAAAACAATAAAAGAGAGACTGTAAGGCCGAATTATTCCCAGTTTTTATAGGGGGAAAAAGCTGAGTATCATTAAGATCATAAAGATGATAATATACATTATGTTTCTGACAAATATCAGCCAAAGGAAGCATGTAAATAGAAAATAAGACTGGACCCAATATCGAACCTTGGGGAACCCCACACTTAATTAGAGCAGAAGAGGATGAAAAATTCCCTAATTCCACAGAAAAAGTTCTCCCAGAAAGATATGAATTAAACCAATTAAGAGCATTTCCTTGAATCCCTGCCCACAGTCTTAAACACTCTAAAAATATATCATGCAATATAGTATCAAATGTTAAATGCGGCAGTCAAATCAATTAAAACTAAAATTGCACACTTTCCTGAATCGACAGCCAAAAACAAATCATATATATATATATATATATATATATATATTATTTTAGTGAGAAAAAAGTGCAATACAATGTATTTTTGTATTCAAATGTATTTTAATGAGTATTAATTAAACATAGAAACTATAAACTGTAAATATGTCCAGGAAAAGATTTTAAATCTTGAATAATGCTGAAATGCATTACAGTTGGGAAAATGAACTGCAAAAAAATGTTAATGGTCTTAAAAATTCTTTATGCAGAACATTTCTTTCCTTTGATTTTGGGGTGAATGTGACTAATGGGATGAATATGATCAGCTAAATGTTGATTTATGTGATGCTTTAATCAGTGTATATGTGGATGTTGTTGAAGTATTTTGGGATGCCTGCAGCGATGATGGAAGCGTGTTTTGTGGCTTCAGTTCTGCACGAACTAGAAACAATGTAGTGAAGATAAGCGTCTACTATAAATGCTGCTTTGATTACAGGGGATTCAGTCTTTTACTGTGACAAAAACTCTGAACTTAGAAACGGGCGAATGTGCTGATATGAAAGAAGGCTGTCTTTGTGCTGTGGGCAAACCCTGGTTACACACGACACGGTTTGCATGCACACACTTGACCCTCGAAGGCTTGCGAAAGCATGTTTGTGTTGCTGTGATTAATATAGTGCTGATTCACCTCTATTCATTTGATTACACATTGACCGCACACACACACACACTAAGTTAAAAAGATGCTATCAGCTACGGCTTACGGCACAAAAATTTGATAGGCTATGTTTGGAACAGCGTACTAACTATTTATGCAGTATATAGTATGCAATTTTGTGCATGCAGAGTTAGTTTTGCACTGGAGTTTAATACTGGCAGTGAGGAATTTTGATGCTTGCTTTATAAAACACCACCAAAAGTGAAATTGTGAATGCATTGGCCATCTTGGCAACATGTTGAAGACTCTGCCACAATAGTTCTGTTGCTCTCTTTTTCACGCTCTCTCTCCCTCTCTGTTGTATTTATACAGTTGAAATGAGCTACAACCAGGCAAACATTTGCATTTTCATGGCTTTTGTGTGAAGAGGCATTCCTGAGTGGGTTGCAGGGCGCTTTGCTCTTTTACACTGTCGTTTATACATTTCCCCTCATTTGAAAGTATTTTGTCGCTGTTAAACTGTGGTCAGACTGTGACTTCACTCCAAACGCTCTGTAAACTTCCATCACTTCAGCCCCACAAAACGCATCGCAGTTCTTTTGAAATTTTACACTCCTGTGGTGAATCTTTGAACTTTGTTGAAGGGTTTGTTTACTCTTGTCTAAAATATGAACTGATGGAATTCTCATTTATAAACTACTTTTATTGGATTTTGCAGTTCGTCCTCTAGTCGAAAGCAAGGCCGTAACCATGTCTTGAACATTGGGGGGGACCAAAGTTTTTTGTGTATTTTTTTTATAGTTCAATGCAAAAGGAGATATTTTCTTTAAAGAATTCGCTGTTTAAGGACCACAACAAATGGCTGGTAGGGACTACAACAAGCTTCTTCCGGAGTTAGTGACATCAATAACCCTAAAATTTACATAAACCCCGCCCCTGAGAACACACAACAAAGGCCATGTTGGGCTGCTTTAGAGAAGAGGAAGAGTTGTTGTAGTAGAGTGTTGTTGACATGCCGTCACTTCACAAACGAGGGTCAATTCAATGCTGGATTTGCACAGAAGATTAACATGATGGCACATGCTAGTCGATGAGTTGAATCAACTCCACAGCAACTACATAAATTTATCCACTAACCATTCAGAAACGTCCAGTTTCATTCTAAAAGTTGTAACTTCTTCCTGAGTCTCTCCATCAGTGTTGAACAATGTAAGGCTGAACACCGTTACTGACAATCCTCATTTTGGCTGCGTGAGATTCTCCAGCTTTGTTGTTATTGAGCAACCGAAGCACGAGCTGTTAAAGCTCCGCCCTCTTCTGGAAAGGGGGCGGGAGCAGCAGCTCATTTGCATTTAAAGGGACACACACAAATACGGCATGTTTTTGCTCAAAACCCAAAAAGGGGCAAGTTTGACAAGCTATAATAAATGATCTGTGGGGTATTTTGAGCTGAAACTTCACAGACACATTCTGGAGACACCAGAGACTTATATTACATCTTGTGAAAGGGGCATTATAGGACCCCTTTAAAGAAATAAATAATTAAAGGATTAAAAGAGATTTAAGGGAAAGAAGGCCCTGGAAAAAAACAGCTATGTATGTAGTAAAATGTAGTAAAATTTTCCTTAATCCATATTTTAAGCCTCCACAACAAAACAAAATCTTAATAATAACTTCCCCTAGCTTTTTTTGATCATTCAACTTTTGTAAATAACTAGAAAAGTTGTTCTCTGTGATTCAAAAAATATTTAGTAGGGTTAACTTAAGACTTATACACTGTAAAAAGTAATATGCTCTATCAACTTGTGGCAACAGATTACAATCAATATTATTAATTAAATTCAACATATAAGAATTGAGTTAGAATTAATCAAATTAGTTCTTTAAATGTCAACCATTTAAAATGTGTAAAATTAGCAAACACCATTACAAAAACCACAAACTGAGATAAAAAGCAAAGAGTCAAACTGGCCAATTAAATGAAACCCAACATGTTCAATAAAATCAACATCAACATCTAAACCTGTGTTAATTCTTGTGTTTCTCTTTCCTTCAGGGATTCTGCTTGTTTTCATCAGGTGTCTTCAATGTTGGCAATAAAAAATAAAGAGTTCTTAATTCATCTTCGACGTCTGTCTGTTATTCAGATATTACATTTTACTTAAATTTTACTAGTTTTAAATGGTTGACATTTAAGGAATTAATTTGATTAATTCTAACTCAATCCTATTTGTTGTATTTAATGAATAATATTGCTTGTAATCTGTTGCCAAAATTTTATGGAGTAGATATAGCATATTATCTTTTACTGTGTAGTTTACCTAAATGGTGCAACTATTATATCACAAATCTTTTTACGTCTTTTTCTGTAGAACTCAAATTTCTAAAGTTGAGTGAATGAAAAAATGCTATTGGAAATTGGTACTAAGTAATATTATGTTATGACTGCAGACTACAATATGACACTGAAAACAGTGAGACAATTTTAACATAAATCAATTTGATGCAATGTTTACAAAACATTATTTCACCAACCTGTTAAATGCAATTTAAAAAAAAAATGATCAAAATTTCTCTTAAATGGATAGTTTCTAAAAACTTCTCTCATTATTTTCTTCCATATTATGCTCATGACATTTCTTCATACATTATACATTTATGATACAATTATTTTATCCATTAAATTCAAAGCACATCAATTTTTTTTTTGCAACATGGTGTCAATTTGAACATTTTTAAGGCAACATGAAAACAAAATTGCCTATTTTTTTGTGTAAAATTCTTCAGCGCAAACAAAAAATGTTTTTAGTTTAATCTTTAATCTAAATGTATTTTTTTTCAACTGACATCATTAATCCCTCCTACTTTAAACCCCTCCCCTCCAACCACCTGACATCATTCTTGTATGCCACACCCACTTTTCACAGTCCAAACCATTTTTGTTTGATTAAATCAACTCCCATCCTTCGCTTCGATTACCCTGTTTTGCTTGAGCATGTACAGTTGCAGTAAAATCAGCTCAGAATGGCTTTTATGTTGACTTTGGTGTCGGATGTTGCTGCATTTATTAATGTTTTGCATGTCTCTGTATTTATTTTATCATGTTTTTATTTTAAATGTAGGTTACATAAGTTTTACATAAGGTAAAATGTAAAAGACAGCTATATTGTGGTGTTTTAATGAACCTGGAAACCAATATACTGAACCATATAGCAGCTTGAGAACCCTTTACAGACAAAATGGTTCTTTACTGAAGCTCAAGTGCTGCTAAAAAACGTTTTTAGGAGTGTAGAGCATCTCTGAAGTAATGGAGGTCTTTGAAATGTTAGTAATGTCATGCATATGTGGCTCCTTTTCCATTTCAGTTCGACAATAAGTGAACTTTTTCTCATTCCCTACAAAACAAACATGTGGTTCTGTGCGTGAAGCCTGTGAAGTGTCCATTTGTGTTGCAGTCAAAGGAATAGTTCAGCCGAAACTGAAAATGACAACAGTTTCAATGGCTACATTGTGTTGTGACGGTTTTTCGACGTTGTGTGCTTGCGACGTGGAGCGTTTTTGCTAAAAGCCCTTTGAGAGTTGATTTTGTATGGTCTGTTGGTAAATGACGTTTAGAAGTCGCTCTTTAGTCTGAGGATGAAGTCGATTCCAGGAATATCTCAATCCATTCATAATGGACTGTATGAAACGCCTCATGCACTGAGACTCCAGGACTTTTTCTAATTGTAAATCCTCCAGATTGTAACCACTAAATTGTTCCTGCTCGTAAGGAGCGTCGGGCGGCCGCTAGATTCCGTTGTTTTCGAAGAGATGATGATCAACAGACCGCAGAGTTAATTCTCTTTCTCTCTCTCTCTCTCTCTCTGGTCAGTTTGGGTACATTTGGCTCTTCTCTTCGCCATTAATAGCTGGGTTATTGAGCGCCCGAAGAATTGACTCAAGGAAGGATCCGGTTTCAGTCAAAATGAAAAGGGCCAAAGTGGATCCTCAATTTCAAAAACGGTCTGTAAATAAATGTGGAGCTGGCAGGGCACATGTACACTGAGAATGACAGAGATGAGTCCGAAACCCATGAGCTGCCTGTCTAGGTCCAATGTGAAGTAGAAGACGTATACTAATGAAGCGCTGCATGTGTCCTTCATAGAGAAGACAGTTCCAGAATGCATTGCAACGTGCTAAGTGAAAACATCTATCCGACATGGAATATATTTTAGAGAATATAATTTTATTGTATTATAGTTATTTTTATAATTGCTATTTTTGTGCTTTGTTTTTAATAGTCTCTATAAGTACATTTAATTCAATACAAAAATATCAAGTATTATATGTAATTATATACTGTATATAATAATATTATAAATTATTATTAATAATAATTATAAATTCTCTAATTTTGTAATTTATTTGTAATAGTTTTTATACATACATTTAATTTGATACAAAAATGTCAAGTATTTTATGTAATTATATACTGTATTTAATAATAATATTATCAATTATCAATAATAATAATTTATAAATTCTCTAAACATTTATTTTAATGCTATATTAAAATAAATGTAAACATTTATAAATTTATATGCTATTTTATTTATTATATATATTATAATATTTGTATTTATTTTACAATATAAAATATATTTTTATTTTTATTAAAACATTATCTATATATATATATATATATATAATTATTTTACATTTATTTTTTAGGTTAATTTTTATATGTATTATTATATATATATTATAAATATATTCATTCCATACAAATAGTATAAAAACAAATTCTATAGTAATGCTGTATTAAAATAAATGTAAACATCTATAAATTTATATGCTATTTTATCTATTATATATATATATATATATATATATATATATATATATATATATATACATATTATTTTATAATATAAGATATATATTTTTATTAAAACATATATATATATATATATAATTATTTCACATTTATTTTATAGATTAATTTTTATATATATTATTATATATATTATAAATATATTCATTCAATACAAATAGTATAAAAAATTATATTAATATAATTTATATATATATATATATATATATAATTTCTAAATTAATAACAAAAATAATTTTTATATATATTACAATTATATATAATTATATACAATTTTATGTATAATAATATTATTATATATATATAATATATTATATAATATTTTATTGACATTTTTATATATATATATATATATGTATACGTGTGTGTGTGTGTGTATATTATATATGTGTATATAATGTATTTGTGTGTATATATACATATATATATATATATATATATATATATATATATATTCTTTTTTTCCCCGAAGTATATTTTATTCAGTACCAAAACATTTCAGTAACTATTTTTCATCTTAATAAAAACAGTCTTGTAGAGAATGTAATTTTTTTTTGCACGAACTGTTTCTTTAATTGTACACGTGTATCTTACAATCGTGTAAGATCACAAAAGTTGTTTTAAAACGAGAAAACTGATAATATCTGTTAGTTTTTAGTGGGATTAAGTGTCTTTTGAGTGTGTGTACACAGTGTGAGTGTGTGTGTGTGTGTGTTTGTACACAGTGTGTGTGTGTGAAGGTGCTGACAGAACGAAGCGCTCGCTCACTCACACACCTTTTCCTCTCACAGCGTGTGTGTCATCCAGGTGATTCATGGCGTTCGTGTGAAAGAAGTTTGTCGGCAGTTTCAGAGAAATATTATCAGAGTTCGACCTCTCTTGCCCTTCCTCGTTTCACAAGACGCTTTGCTCTCGGGCAGGTGAGCCTCTTAACCACATGAAGAATTCCCAATCATTCTCCAAACCACACTAAAAGCCCCGGAGAAGATTAATACGGCTGCCGGAATCCAGAGGAGCGCCGTCAGAGCGTGCCGATGGCAGCAGACGATTTACACTCGCTTTCTTCTTCCGTATCCGAGTCGCTGCAGGTCACAGACTGAACCTACAGCCAACTTTCATGACTCAGAAGTTGCTCTTTTATTGCTTTTTATGGAGTTCTCAGTTATGTTTCATTGACTTATTAATGTTGTCTCAGATGATTCTGTAACAACAGACACAAATCAAGTCAATCATTGCCATCAAAGGGACATTTTTGGTTTTATATATATATATATATCTTTTATTGAATCCAAAAGGTTTTAATTATATTTTGCTACATATAAAGGTATTTTAAAGATTTTGAAGTGTCAAAAGGTCATTCGGTTTAACCGTCCAAAGGCCAATACAGCCATTTCATTTGTGATTAAAATATCTTAAAATGTAATAAATGTATATATTTTTTATTATGGCATGATTTTATAACATCATATATCAACATAGTGCAAAATGGTGTTAAAATTATGTGTAGAAGTCGTTGCTTTCAAGTCGAATTTCATTGATGTCATTCGGAGTAACCAATATAAAGGGACCATTTTGGATCAAGTCATGCGGTCAATATCATGTGACAGGATGTGACATCATTCAGACACCAGCAAAGGATCACATGCTCATGAAGCAAAGTAACTAACTCTCTCTTAACTGTTTGAAAAATTCATGTTTTCACTTGATTATACGCATGTCCCGAAACATCAGGTCATTCGGTGCAACTGCTGTAAAACATGGAAAATGTTGTAATATTTTAAAAACTTGTACTAAATATAAAATGTTTGACTGTCAGTCTGTTAACATTGTTTGAAAATATCGTCATTCGGTATAACCAAAAGTGTCATTCGGTGAAACCGAAATTTTGGTAAAACCGAATGACTTTTTTGGTGACAAATTTTGTAAAAAATGGCAAAAGCAGTGTTAATTGATTATAAAAACCACATAATCTCATTGTTAACACTTAATAAAACTTAAAAATTAATTATATCTCCATTATGTTTTTTGACTCTAGAGGAGAAACATGTGAGAAGCAGAAGACTTCACTCTCATCTTGTTTTAAGGATGATCAGATGTTTCACTAAACAACAGAAGAACTGATGAACTGAGTTTAGGCCGGATTGGATTGTGATCCGTCTCTGGTTTCACGAGTTACAATTATGCAATTATTTTACTATATTTAAGGTCCGTCTAAAACATTTCAGGCCTCAGCGTTCTTTTTTAATTAATTTCAGTATTGTGTATCAGACCACAGAAGAAGAAATCAGCGTTGTCTGTGTGTGTTTCCAAAGTAAACTCAGGACGGAGATCCTTCATGAATCAGTCGTTCGTCGTGTTCAGAGTATGAAGCTCTGGTGGATGTTTCTCGGCTGCTCGTTGTTGTTCTTTGCATCGATCGCCAGCGCATAAGATGAGCTCTGGTTAAACGGACGTCTTTCTCTCTCTTCATTTGTGGTGAAATCATATCCTCCTGGAACACACAACGCAGAATTTTGCAAAATCTGAACCTAATTGCACATTACTCTCCAGTGAAGCCGAACAATATACTGAGACAGTCTTCTACAGAACAGCAAACCATGAGGTCTGATTTATGACAGAACTGACTTCATCAAATGCAATATTCTCTAGAATGCTTTTTGATTTGATCCTCTTTCACAAAATATCATGAAGACACACTGAGTCACTGCTGTGTCCTAGAATTTACAGAAATATCTGATTAGAGTTAATGCATCAGCACCTCATAATGTGAATGACATGTGCTTATATATGTATATATGTAATTTTCATATAATAATCTAAAAATTAATCTAAAAATGTATTATTATAATATATATATATATAATTTTTATTTTATATACATATATATACATATATATATGTGTGTGTGTGTGTTTTGCTGTTGCAAATATATAAAAATATAATTTTTTTTTTTTTTTTTACTTTTTAATTTTTTTGTTATATATAACATGACATGCACTTTTTTTACAGGAAAATATATATAATTTTCATATAATAAAAAATAAAAAAAAATATTTTAATATATATACAGTATATAATGTAATGACATGTGCTTTTATATATAATATATATTTATATATGTATACAGTATATATTTAATGTTAATATTTAATGTAATATTTAATGTATACTATTTAAAAATGAATTCTTATCATTTTAAAATAATAATATAAATATTAATTTAAAATTATATATAATTTTGTTTATTTTTTACTTATTTTTTATTATATATATAACATGATGCACTTTTTTACACTGTAAACATTTATTTTTTGAAGTTAAAACAAAGATTATTGTACATTTTACAACAAAATATATATCATTTTCATATAATTAAAAAATTTATATAAAAATTAATTATTTTAATATATATATACAGTATATAATGTAATGACGTGCTTTTATATATAATATATATTTATATATGTATATATATTTAATGTAATACTTATTTTATTTATGTATACTATTTAAAATCTAATTCTTATAATTTTAAAATAAAAATTAATTTTTGTTATAAACATATATAAAATTTCCATCATAATTTTGTTTATTTTTAACTCTTTATTTTATTTTTTATTATATATGACATGGCATGCACTTTTGTACACTGTAAAAATATTTTGTTAAGTTAAAACAAAGATTATTGTAGTACGTTTTACACAAAAATACTATTTCAGTCATTCTACTTCAAAATTTCATGGTTAATTAATGTAATTAATTGTGAAATTCACTAGCAATTTTTGAGTGAAAATTGTTTCTACACTTTTTTTCCCAGTGTAGCAGAATGAGAAGGAAGTGTTCCTCAAAGTTATCACAAGGAAATCTCAAGCACATGCATTTAAGCATGACATCCAACTTCTTACAAGGAATTTAATGTCAGGAGCTCCCTGGAATTATAAGCTTGCATTAAATCATGGAACATGTTGTGAGTTGCAGCCGATCCTCCTGCTATTTCTAGCATGCAGCAGTTGAAGGGTCGACGTCTGACAGGTGTTCACGGCTGACTCTCATTGATGAAGTACAGATTAGTCAAATCAGCCTGAAGCCACAGGAAAGAGATAGACATCTCCTCTGGAGGGATTCCTGTTAAAGGAATGAGTGGGATGGCCAGTATATCCGTATGGAAATGTGTGTGTTTACTGCAGGTCAGGGATTAGATGTTCTCATCAGGGATTGAGTGAGAGCAGAAATGAAAGAGAAGCAGGAAAATAATGAAGAGATACGAGGTCCGCTATGAACTCCTAAATGTTTTTAAAAAATGAATATGGTTTTATTTATAACTATATAGTTATTTTAAATATTTATTTATTCTTTTTAAATTATATATATTTTTTCCCTTTATTATGACAGGAAAGTGAAGCAGAGACAGGATGAGATAGGAGAGAGATTTTTATTTTTAATAAATAGTCAGATATATATCAATTTAATTTTTATGCATAGTATTTATGGTTTTATTTAATTTAATTTTATGTGCACTATTTATACTTTTATTATTATTTTCATATCATTTTTATTTATTTTTAATTGATTATATTTATATATTATATATGTATATCATTTATAATATTTACATTTATAATATAATCAATTAAAATTAAATAAAAATTATAAGAAACAACAATAAAAGTATAAATAGTATACATAAACTTGTATAAAAATAATAAAAACAATATTTTTGTTTCATGTTTTATTATTTTTAATTGTTTGTTTATATGTATAATGTATGTATATATAATATATTTATAATATTTACATTTATAATATAGTAAATAAAAATTATAAGACACAACAAAAGTATAAATAGTATACATAAACATATATAATAATAAAAACATTATAATTTTGTTTAGTATTTATGGTTAAATATGTATTTAATGTATACTATTTATACTTTTATTGTTTCTTATAGTTTTTATTTATTTTTAATTGATTGTTTATGTGAATATATAATGTATGTGTATATATTATATATTTATAATATTTACATTTATAATATAATCAATTAAAATAAATTAAAACAAAAGTATAAATAGCATACATAAACATATATAATAAAAACAATATATATTTTTATTAATTTTTTATATTGTTTAATATATTTATTATGTATCCTATTTCAATTATTTTATTATTGTTTCTTATAATTTTTTATTTATTTTTAAAATGTGTTTTTATTATCTATTTAAAAAAACAATTTTATATAGTAGATTATATGTTATATATATCTTTTTTTAATTTTTCATTATAATTTAGATTTTTAAATTATATATATATATATAATTTTTTATTATTATTGTATTTTTGTGTGAGTGTATGTGTGTTGAAGTGGCACAGGGCCTGTGTGTGTGTGTGTGTGTGTGTGTGTGTGTGTGTGTGTGTGAATAGAAGACAGTGCTGATTCAGCGAAGCCTCCTCCTGTATGGCTGATGGAAACAGGATGTGAGAAGATCCGATGAAAGCTCTGTCTGTCACTATCAGATCATCACCGCTCTTTTCTGATTGGACGCGGGCGGAACTGGACAGGTGGACAGACTGTAACTCTTATCATGGACACTTTAAATATAAAGAGCTCAGATTTCCATGCGTCCTGAACACGTCTGATAAAAGATCTGTGGTTGGCTCTTTGATGTCTGATCTTAAAGATTGTTCATATCTGAGCGCTTCTGAACAATAGAGCAGGAGTGAGAGCTGATCTGGACAGAGTCGTGATTAAAGAGCTGCTTTACATACAACAAGAATGATCTAGAAACACAGACGCTCACGATGCAAAACTGCTGTCAGTGCTGGAGGACGTTTGTGAACTTGCTCAAATCGTTTTAAATTCAGTCAGAAGTCACTGATTGACAACATTATGATCTAGTGCATTAGCTCAGTGAATCTGGTTTATTCTTCTGAGGGTTAGTGTGTGTCAGACCAGAACTGCCCGTTTCCCAGCCTGTGTGTGTGTGTGAGTGAGAGTGTGAGTGAGTGTGTGTGTGTGAGTGAGAGTGTGTGTGTTTGAGTGTGAGTGTGTGTGAGTGAATGTGTGTGCGAGTGTGTGTGAGTGAATGTGTGTGAGTGTGTGTGCGAGTGAGAGTGTGAATGAATGTGTGTGAGTGTGTGTGTTTGAGTGTGAGTGAATGTGAGTGAGTGCGCGTGTGTGCGCGCATGAGTGTGTGTGTATGAGTGTGTGTGTGTATGCGAGCGTGACTGTGTGTGTGTGTGTGTGTATGTGAGCGTGAGTGTGTGTGTGACTGAGTGTGTGTGAATGTGAGTACGTGTGTAAGTGTGTGTGTGGTTGAGTGTATGTGTGTGCAAGCGTGTGTATGTGTGCGAGCGTGAGTGCGTGTGTGAGTGCGAGCACGAGTGTGTGAGTGAGTGTGTGTGTATGTGCGTGCGTGAGCGTGTGAATGTGTGTATGTGTTTGTGCGGCGAGCGTGAGTGTGTGTGCAAGCATGTGAGTGTGTGCGAGCGTGAGTGCGTGTGTATGTGTGAGTGTTTGTGTGAGCATGTGAGTGTGTTTGAGTGTGTGTGTACCTTTTTGAATTTATTTGAGTGTTTTTTTTTTCATTTGTTTTCAATTATCTATATTTTTTTAATATTATATAAGAAATAATGCCAAAACATGATATTCTAAGTAATGTTAAGTTCGCTCAACTTGATGTCTTTATTACTCAGAACAGTGTAATGAGTTTGATCCAGAGATTGTTAGTTTGAACTCTTCTTCATCGTGGCTCTTCTCGATGCTCTCTCTGACCTCAGATGATTGGCAGTTTGAAGCAGCGGTCAGATTTAGCGCGTCCTTCAAGCTCACTGCATCCCTTCGGCAGCTTGAATGGAGCAGTCGGTGCTGCCCAGGCCATCCCAGGGTTCAGCGGGATTGTTTGTCCGCTCTGAGGTTGTAAATCTCCTCAGCCGTGTCAAACGTGATTTGTTTAGTGGTTTGCTCTCGTCCGTCCGAGCCAAAGCGGTCAGTCGGCATGACGGACGCAGTCTTCCACCCACCGTCTCTACGTAAGGTCAGCAGATATCTACGTAAAACGAGGGTAAACAGAGACAGAGTGCTGCTCTTCCACAGCGATCTTGGATTCTGTCGCAGACACTTGCCACTAAACTCTATTAGACATCTGTTTTAATATTCCTCTGTTCTTCCCTTCCAAGTTCTTTGAGGGTTTTCTGGTCAGTCCAGTTTTCCACTGGCAGGGTTCGAGGCTATCCCAGGGTGCTTCTAGCTGGAGTGGAGTCAGGGCTTTGGTTCTGGCCTCCTCAGATGTGCTTTATTCACTTTGGCGTTTGTGAGTATATGGCCCTCGCGCACCGTTAACCCGATGTGGACAGCGGCCTGATTGGGTACCGCCTGCGCGATGGATGGGAAAGATTGTGAGGCAGGGCAAGACTATATTTTAGGAAAATTCTGGAAATTGAAAGCGGGAAGTTTTGTTTGTGAGCTTGCTTTTCAAGGGGTAGAGTAATGTTGTGCTCAGTGGGCACATGGTGAGATTATTTATTTATTTATTCAGTCGTGTAAAATTTTTTGTTTTAAATTATATTACTATTGTATATTACTTTTAGATTATTATACTATTTTAAATATTATACTATTTTTCTATTATAAATATTTATATTCATATATTTTGTGTGTATATGTATATTTATATATGCATTAAATATTATTAAAACATAATTTTATAATATTTTAAGTTTATTATTTTATTACTATATTGATTGTTTAAACAAATTTAAATTGTAAAAACAAAAAAAATTGTCGAAAAAGATTAAAACATAAAATGGAGGATGAGATTTTCTGAAGAATTTATTCGCCTTCTGAATCAAAGAGTTTTTGTAAGAAAAATTAAAATAAATTAAAATAACTATCTTCCAGCAGACGGCTGTACGCATTGATTTGCGGCGGAAGAGTGACCTCTGACCTGACCGTCAGAGGATTACTCAAGTCGACTTGTGCAGTATGCGTATGGTTATCCACCGGAAGCTAGTTATTTGAATTTAAAAACTTTTAAATATGGATATTTTTTGTACAAAAATGCATCGCTTTGCTTCAGAAGACCTTATTAACCCACTGGAGTCATATGGATTATGACTTCACCCCTTCACCCCTTCACTTCATTATAAAGGTTGGAAGAGCCAGGATATTTTATAAATATACACTATATTGCCAAAAGTTTTGGGACGGCTGACTTTATGTGCACATGAACTTTAATAACATCCCATTCTTAATCCGTAGGGTTTAATATGGAGTTGGCCCACCCTTTGCAGCTATAACAGCCTCAACTCTTCTGGGAAGGCTTTCCACAAGGTTTAGGAGTGTGTTTATGGGAATTTTTGACCATTCTTCTAGAAGCGCATTTGTGAGGTCAGGCAGTGATGTTGGTGAGAAGGCCTGGCTCACAGTCTCCGCTCTAATTCATCCCAAAGGTGTTCTATTGGGTTGAGATCAGGACAGTCAAATTCTTCCACACCAAACTCGCTCATCCATGTCTTTATGGACCTTGCTTTGTGCACTGGTGCGCAGTCATGTTGGAACAGGAACGGGCCATCCCCAAACTGTTCCCACAAAGTTTCGAGCATGAAATTGTCCAAAATGTCTTGGTATGCTGAAGCATTAAGAGTTCCTTTCACTGGAACTAAGGGGCCAAGCCCAACCCCTGAAAAACAACCCCACACCATAATCCCCCCTCCACCAAACTTTACACTTGGCACAATGCAGTCAGGCAAGTACCGTTCTCCTGGCAACCACCAAACCCAGACTCGTCCATCAGATTGCCAGACAGAGAAGTGTGATTGGTCACTCCAGAGAACACGTCTCCACTGCTCTAGAGTCCAGTGGCGGCGTGCTTTACACCACTGCATCCCACGCTTTGCATTGCACTTGGTGATGTAAGGCTCGGTGTAAGGCAGCTGCTCGGCCATGGAAACCCATTCCATGAAGCTCTCCACACACTCAGCATGCGCTGACCCCGCTCTGTGATTTTACGTGGCCTACCACTTCGTGGCTGAGTTGCTGTTGTTCCCAACTGCTTCCACTTTGTTCTGATACCACTAACAGTTGACCGTGGAATATTTAGTCATGAGGAAATTTCACGAATGGACTTATTGCACAGGCGGCAACCTATCACGGTACCACGCTTGAATTCACTGAGCTCCTGAGAGCGACCCATTCTTTCACAAATGTTTGTAGAAGCAGTCTGCATGCCTAGGTGCTTGATTTTATACACCTGTGGCCATGAAAGTGATTGAAACACCTGAATTCAGTGATTTGGAGGGGTGTCCCAATACTTTTGGCAATATAGTGTATCTCCAATTGTGTTCGTCTGAAAGAACAAAGTCATATACACCTAGGATGGCTTGAGGGTAAGTAAATCATGGGATCATTTTCATTTCCATCAGCAGCCATTTTCTCTGTGAAGAGTGTGTGTGTGTGTGTGTGCTGAATGCATCCAAACGCTGGTCTATGGCAGCCACTTTTCTTCTTGGCAATGATCTTTTTTTTCTGCTTTTGCCATTACACTGGCACTGTGTGTATTTGTGTGTTTGAGTCAGAGACTTGAACATGCCAGTGTGTGCGAGGAGTGTAAGTCTTTTCTGCCATCACAAGTTGGCTGGTTTATAGCAAAGTCTATAGATATACAAAGATGGTGCACTCATATTACATATGAACGGGTGAAACTGCAATGTGCAATATGATGAAATAAGTCCCGCCTTCTAAATAAAAGAGCCAGTCGGTGATTGGTTAAGTCATCGCATCACTGCAGATGCTGAAAAATAAGCTTTTTTTAATGCTATTTGAGCATAAGAAACAACATTTATGGGACAGTTTATGACAGATTTTGTTGCTGATTTGAAATATGTTATTTAAATGTGAGTTCGGAAAGCAGTTTTTGAGATGAGACTTTTGGTCTTGGATGCCTGAAACAGCTGCCTGAAGGCGAACAGACTTTGTTTATATTCACCAAAATGACGCATGATTGGTTGTATTTAATAAACAAAATCAGAAAGGAGAGATTGATTATTATGGTCTACATGTGACGTTTTGCACAAACAAATTTTGAAGGGTGAATCTCATCCAAAATTACACTCCAAAAGATATTTTAGAACCTTTTTTTTTTTTCATTGTAACATTTATTTTCATGCCACTCTCCTCCAATTCCTATTACCATTAGTGAGCAGTGTTTGGCTTTTATCAGTGAATTCAGATTGTTCAGCTGATATGCTGTGTTTGCTCCACGCGTCATGTGAAATGAAGCTCCAGATGTGTGTGTGGAGCAGCGAAGGGCCAGATCGACCTCGCTGTGTTTCATTTGGTGGGTTTGTAAGGTGCTCTGGCAGGAGAATTCAGCACTTTGGACAGCACCTTGGCTTTGCTTTCTCACACTCTGAGAATCCTCCAGCTCCACATCTGCGGCCGCTGTTCAACAGCTGCAGTCGTCTCGCCAAAGGTGTACAGAAACTCTATTCAGAGGCCGGGATGAAACCTCATCACATATCTTTCATCTTTGGAAGCTAATCATGAATTCTCATTTAAAATTACTTCATGTTTTTATATTCCATACACTAGAGTCCATTCTCATTTTTAATCATTATGTAAAGATACTGAATCATGTTTTCTTAAAGACATCAAATATCTGAACACATCAACTGATTTTGCTGCTCATATTAATTATGAGTAAACGTGAGTGGCACATGCAAAGGTTGCTGCCATTATATTGGTGTTCTGACTGGTTGCTAGGGTGTTGTCATGCAGTTGCTAAGGTGTTCTAATTGTTATTTAGCACAGTGCTATGTTTTGCTAGGGTGCTGCTCTGCCGTTGTAGAGGTGGTCTAATTGTTTTTTAGCACAATGTTATGTGGTTGCTAGGGAGTTGCTATGCTGTTTCTTCTGCGTTCTAACTTGTTTTTTTTAGAACAATGATATGTGGTTCCTAGGGTGTTGCTATGCAGTAGCAAAAGTGTTCTAATTGTTATTTAGCACAGTGCTATGTGGTTGCTAGTGTGTTGCTATGCTGTTTCTTCTGTTCTAATTTGTTTTTTTTTTAGAAAAATGTTATGTGGTTGCTAGGCTGTTGCTATGCAGTTGCTAAGGTGTTCTAATTTGTTTTTAGTACAATGATATGTGATTGCCAGGGTGTTCTGGCTGGTTGCTAGGGTGTTGCCATGCAGTTGCTAAGGTGTTCTAATTGTTATTTAGCACAGTGCAATGTTTTGCTAGGGTGCTGCTCTGCAGTTGTAGAGGTGGTCTAATTGTTTTTTAGCACAAAGTTATGTGGTTGCTAGGGTGTTGCTATGCTGTTTCTTCTGTCTTCTAATTTGTTGTTTTTTAGAACAATGTTATGTGGTTGCTATGCAGTTGCTAAAGTGTTCTTTTATTGGTTTTTAGCAGTTATGTGATCGCCTGGGTGTTCTGGCTGATTGCTAGGGTGTTGCCATGCAGTTGCTAAGGTGTCCTAATTGTTTCTATGCTGTTTCTTACTGCATTCTAATTTTTTTTTTTAAAACAATGTTATGTGGTTGCTAGGCTGTTGTAATTTGTTTTTAGTACAATGTTATGTGACTACCAGGGTGTTCTGACTGGTTGCTTAGATGTTGCTATGCAGTTGCCAATGTGTTCTTTTTTTGTTTGTTTTTTTAGCACAGTTATGTGATTTCCTGGGTGTTCTGACTGGTTGCTAGGATGTTGCTATGCAGTTACTACGGTGTTCTTTTATTGGTTTTTAGCAGTTATGTGATTACCTGGGTGTTTTGGCTGGTTGCTAGGGAGTTGCTATGCAGTTACTAAGGTTGTTCTTTTATTGGTTTTTAGCAGTTATGTGATTGCCTGGGTGTTCTGGCTGGTTGCTAAGGTGTTGCTATGCAGTTGCTAAGGTGTTCTAATAAGTTTTTAGCACAATATTATGTGGTTGCCCAGTGTATTTTGGCTGGTTTACTATGCTGTTTTATATGAGTTCTAATTTGTTTTTTAGAACAATGTTATTTGGTTGCTAGTTGCTATGGTGTTCTAATTTGTTTTAGTAGAATGTTATGTGATTACCAGGGCGTTCTGACTGGTTGCTAGGATGTTGTTACTAAGTTATTCTTGTATTGGGTTTTAGCAGTTATGTAATTGCCTGGGTGTTCTGTTTTGGCTGGTTGCTATGCAGTTGCTAAGGTGTTCT
The DNA here is from genome assembly GCF_019924925.1 of Ctenopharyngodon idella. NCBI lineage: Eukaryota > Metazoa > Chordata > Actinopteri > Cypriniformes > Xenocyprididae > Ctenopharyngodon > Ctenopharyngodon idella. The sequence goes on along the minus strand of NC_067243.1, from coordinate 5,545,076 downwards.
AATCAGTGTTTGGCACAATATTATGTGGTTGCCCAGTGTATTTTAGCTGGTTGCTAGGCAGTTGCTAAGGTGTTCTAATTTGTTTTTAGTACAATGTTATGTGATTGCTAGGGTGTTTTGGCTGGTTGCTAGGGTGTTGCTATGCAGTTGCTAAGGTGTTCTAACCAGTGTTTGGCACATTATTATGTGGTTGCCCAGTGTATTTTAGCTGTTTGCTAGGCTGTTGCTATGCAGTTGCTAAGGTGTTCTAATTTGTTTTTAGTACAATGTTATGTGGTTGCCCAGTGTATTTTGGCTGACTGCAAGGGTGTTGCCATGCTGTTTTTTCTTCGTCCAGCATGTGAAAATCACATAGTAACTTAGTAATGTTAATCACTCAGTAAAGTAACAGCACGCCTCTCCTCAGCAAGACACATGATATGATGGTTTAATAGACAGATATACTTGGGTTTGCTTAAATCTCTAACCCGTCATATGAGCAACAGTAAAAGTGATGCTAGCTTTACTACTACCACTATTTACCACAAAATATTGATTTTGCTAGTTTGTGCATGCAAATGTGTTGGTGTTCGAGTCCTGTTGAGCAGATATCACAGCTTGTTCCCTCTTCCCCCCAGGCAGCAGGGAGGCGGCATTCACCTACGCCATCACCGCCGCTGGGGTCGCCCACGCCGTGACGGCCGCATGCAGCCAGGGAAACATGAGCCACTGCGGCTGCGACAGGGAGAAACAGGGCTACTACAACCAGGAAGAGGGCTGGAAATGGGGCGGATGCTCGGCGGACATCAAATACGGCATCGAGTTCTCCCGAAAGTTTGTGGACGCCCGGGAGATTAAAAAAAATGCCAGACGGCTGATGAACCTTCATAACAACGAAGCTGGCCGAAAGGTGAGGCTTTATTCTTAAACATTTTGATTCAACATTTAGCGACCTTGTTTCTGCAAGACCATTCATCCAATGTTTTGTTTGACTGCACGGTTGGGAAAATCGTCCAGACAATGCTTCTTAATCTGTTTAGACTTCAGAAGCTTTTCTGAAAACTTTGAAGCTCCAAAGAGTTTTTTTGGCCAACGTTGACTTGAAGAAACAAATAAAATCTTTGGGGAAAACATCTCATTTGTTATTTCTCAAGAGCATTTTAATTTGACAATTTACCAACATTTGTCGTGGTCGTCTTGCAGAAACATTTATCCATTTTGTTTGACTGCACGGTTGGGAAAATCTTCCAGACAATGCGGATTAATCTGGTTTAGATGTCAGAGGCTTTAACTTGGAAGGACTTTTTGGCCGACATTTAGTTGAAGAAACAAATAACGAATTCTTTCGGAAAAGTTCTTATCCATTAATTCTTGTTGAAAAGACAAATGCATTTAGAGCGTTTTAGCAATTGGCATGTGACGTGATTCGTCTTCACAGTCCTCCAATACAGTTCGCTCAAGTGTAGTTCGTTCTTCGTATATAAAACGGGTGTTTCAGGTGGCAAACCGTGGATTCGTTCACCAGACGAGTGCTTGAACAGTCAGCCATTTTCAGCAACTCGTTTCGCTTCAGCCAATTACTGTGTGCTTTCTCGGTTCGCGCCTTGATGCCGGTTCAAGCTCGGTTTGGCCGCTCGCCGCTTTGGCCATGTTTGTTTGTTTGATAGCTGTTAGTCATCCAAGAACACAAAACAACATGCACTGAAACAGCAGAACCGCATGCACTCCGGTGACAAATGGATCTAATTAATAACACAAGGCTTTATGGTGTGAGCGAGCCTAAGCCGAGCCGGGATTGAGCCCCAGGTCCGCGGTTGCCAGTTGGAGCCCGTCCAATCCCATCGCGGGCCGCTGTATGGAATCATCAAGTCTAAAGCCTGTAACAGGATATTATTGCGAGTCTTTCTGCAGCACTGAAAACACAACCCTCGCTCCATTGAGTCAGGCTTTTATAGAGGACCCACAATGGCATTCATGGAGCCATAGCATCATAGGGTAAGGGGGGACGGGATGTACCATATGACTCTGGATGGGGGAAGATGGAAGTTGCCGCTCTGGAATTTCAATTGCTATCATACGTGTATGTGGTTGGAGCGATCCGGGGCCAGAACTGGTCCACATTAGCGCTGTGGATGTAAGCGTATCCAGGCAAATGTAAACAGCACTGCGGGCCTTCGGACGGCTTGTGAAGTAACACATCGTTCATTTTGAAACGCCGTTGCCTGCGGGCACACGTTGGCTCGGTGTACGTTGAATCAACATTGGTCATGAACGTATTTCTCTGCAGAATCAACATTGATGTATTGAAGCCACGTGGAACTGATTTCAATAGCGTTACGGGTGTTCAGATAATCAATGTTTTACAGGGAACGATATGTTAATTGGTTAAGTAATGGCTGAAAATCCAGTTTACATTTTATGAAATAAAATTACTGCTTGGCAAAATTGATGAAACATTCTACTCGTTATTAAAGGTCCTAAAACCTGCCTTGCTTAAAATATATATAGTATATTACAAGATGTATATTTTTTATGTTTATATTTTACATCATTATATAAAATAATATATATGCAAGTGTATATATATATATATATATATATATATATATATACACACACACACTATTATAATTTTCTTTTTTATATATTATTTAAAATTAAATGTACATATATATCTATATTTATACATAAAATTATAGGTAGATATTGTACACAAATACGTATATACATTTATATATATATATATATATATATATATATATATATATATATATATACAGTGAAATAAAGTACTAAAAATAAAAAATAATATAGTTATATATAACTTTATATGTACTGTATATATATATATATACACACACACACTTATATTTTTCATTTTTATATATTATTTAAAATTGATTTTACACATATCTATATTTACATATTTAAAATTATATTTAGATATTTACACAAACACGATTATGTATGTATGTGTATATATATATATATATATAGTGAAATAAAAAGTACTAAAAATAAAAATCTAAAAATGATATATAACTTTTTATAAGTTATAAGTACTGTAAATATATAACATGAAATATAAATATATAATGTAAAATGAAAAAAATATATATAATTTTTATATGTACTGTGTATATATGCCTTAAAATGCTGTCTGTATAGGCAGCTCACTAGGTTTTGGAACAAGTACATTTTTAAATTGTAAAATCACATTGCAATAATATATTTATTCTGTTCATTTTTAGCATAATTCAATCAGTGCCCAATTAGGAACCATTTTTTATTTAAAATGGAAAACTGGCAGCATTCATATGAGTCATAGGGAAAGGCTAGGAAGTACAGAACTTTAATGTAGACGTTTATAAATGTCTTGCCAGAACAATCCCTCCGACCTCTTTTGTTATTGCACAGAACCGGTTGAAATGGAGAGCTCCCAATCGGCTTTTACTGTCAATGTCCTCGCGTGGGTCAGGATGGTTTTGTGGGATTGATCGATTAGTTTACATGTGTTTTCCAGGGAAATGATAATTGCTTTTGGTGAGGAGTCGTGCCAGACAGAGAAAAGGGTCTGGAAAAAGTCTTTCATCGTTTCATACAGTATTGATATCCAGTGTAAATCTAAAAATAAAACATTTCCTTTTCTTTGCAACATACTGTACATGCAGTGCAGATACGTTTTTGCTTTCTCCCTTTCTCTTCCGCTATTCGTTTGCTGATGGTCGTTCTTAGCTTCATCATTGCAAAAGGTCTGCAATGCATTAAAAAGCTCAATAATCCACTTCTAACGTGGAGTATCGTGGTGTTTGGCTGTAGAAGATTTATATTTATTTTTCCTGCTACAGATGTGGTGTGCAGGAAGGTAGAGAGAATTACAGAGTAGGTTTGATGGGTAACTGGCAGAGAGCTGCTCGTACGGATCAGCGGCGAGCCGTCTGAAGTCTCCGGCAGTATTAATGTAGCACATTAGATCGTCGGTATGCCAGCGTATGGTTTTTCCACTGCATGTTCATTCGCTTGTTCTCCAGACAGCTCAACGCAAACCATAAAAAGGCTGACTTCCGAAAGCTGTTGGTATGTGCTGTGTTTTTGTCTCCAGAGTGTTCAGAATAGCATACTAACTATTTCTGAAGTATGCAGAACGTGCACCATTTGTGAATTTTCTGTATGCTTGAAATATATGTGAGAGATACTGTGTCCCACAATGCAGTGCGATCGACTTGAATGAACTGTAGATAATGATAATTTAAACCCTTCTTGACTGACATTTTTACACAGAAAATTAGTTTAAAAATGCAAAATAATTGTTTTATGTTTAAGATGTGGCCGCCACTTGACACGCTGAACACTGCATTATTCATTCCATTTTACATACAGTATTTTATTTATTTAATTTTATTTAGGCAGTATACAGTAAACTTGGATTTTATATCGGATATTATATTGGATTTGCATCTCTGTGCGCTTGAACGGACACATACACACAAAATTATGTCAAAATACCAGTCTCGGCAGATATTCTCGTAAACACAGTTGGTTATGTCTTACGTGAACGTAAAGAGTTGAGAAAGAAATCTGATGTGTATCATTATATTGGATCTGTGCATTCGGTCTTAAAGTGACAGTAACCTATAAAACCTGCTGCTGAGGCATTAATGTTAATCAAACCACAAAACAACTTTAACAAAGATTCATCTATATTTCATTTACACAGTGAACACTAGAGTGTTATTTTACATTTAAGCCTATAATTATAATTATAATGCAATATTATACAATAACTATTTTTTTTAACATTAGGCTATATAGCTATTATTGCTTTCCGGGATGTTATATTATATTATATTATATCATAATGCATATTATAAAATATTTTATTATATTATATTATATCATATCAAATATGATTTAATAATGTAAATGCATATAATAAAATATTATATTTTATAATAAAATATAACTTGAATTATATTATAGTAGTATTACATAAAATATTATTTAATATATAACTGTTTTTTAAACATTAGGCTGTATCGCTATTATTCTATTCCGGATGTTATATTAATTATATTATATGTGACCAGTCATAAGTCGCACAGGTATATTTGTAGCAATAGCCAACAAAACATTGTATGGGTCAAAATGATCAATTTTTCTTTTATGCCAAAAATCATTAGGATATTAAGTAAAGATCATGTTCCATGAAGATATTTTGTACATTTCCTACCATAAATATATCAAAAATGTATTTTTGTGAGTGGATATGCATTGCTAAGGACTTCATTTGGACAACTTTAAAGGCGAGTTTCTCAATATTTTGATTTTTTTGCACCCTCAGATTCCAGATATTAAAATAGCTGTATCTCGACCAAATATTGTCCTATCATAACAAACCATACATCGATGGAAAGCTAATTTATTCAACTTTCAGATGATGTATACATCTCAATTTCAAAAAATTGACCCTTATGACTGGTTTTGTGGTCCTGGGTCACATATTATATTATATTATATTATATTATATTATATTATAATACATATTAGAAAATATTATTAGTTAAATATGATAGTAGTATTACATAAAATAATTTGCAATATATAACTATTTTTTTTAAACATGTTTGTATGAGAGCTGTTCAGTTATATATTACGGACAAAAAGCTTTGAAAGAAGAAGTTCTGTGTTATTTAAGATGATGTACAAAACACTGGTTCATAAAATTGTAATCAGCTCAGCTGGATCTCTCAAATATTCAGCAAGTTTAATGAAACAGTCATTGTTTTGTCACCCTCAAATTTGCATCATGTGACTCCAGAAGACTTTTATGCTGTTGTTTGTCTTTTTATATGTTACTGTTTGTAAATGATAATCTCACCGAGACTCATGTTTTCCGCAGGTTCTGGAAGAGCGAATGAAGCTGGAGTGTAAATGTCACGGCGTGTCGGGCTCCTGCACCACCAAAACGTGTTGGACCACATTACCGAAGTTCCGCGAGATCGGCTACGTCCTGAAGGACAAGTACAACAAAGCGGTGCACGTGGAGGCGGTGCGCGCCAACCGTCTGCGGCAGCCCACCTTCCTCAAGGTGAAGAAGACGCACGGTTACCAGAAGCCCTTAGAGTCGGACTTGGTCTACATCGAGCGCTCGCCCAATTACTGCGAAGAGGATGCCAAAACGGGCAGCGTGGGGACGCAGGGGCGGCTGTGCAACCGGACGTCGCCACACACGGACGGCTGTGACCTCATGTGCTGTGGGCGGGGCTACAACACGCATCAGTACACCAAGGTGTGGCAATGCAACTGTAAATTCCAGTGGTGCTGTTTTGTGAAATGCAACACCTGTAGCGAGAGGACGGAGGTTTTTACCTGCAAATGAACGGACGGGAGGAAGCCAGTTTTGCACAGCAGAATGTATATTTGCTTTAACACAGAGTTAAAATACTAAACTCTATCAGTAGGTACGAGCCCAGAAGTACATGCACTGACTCACGCTGAAGGACTGCAGGATACCAGTGCATTCTGGGATTTGTAGTGTGCTCGTTTCGCTCATCTAGGGATTCGGCATAAGACATTGTCTCGTCTGGAGACGCCGCGTTGGGCGGCACAAAGGAACTCGTTGAGTTGTGTTTAAGGAGCTCAGTGCAAATCGAGGATGTATAAAAGCCTTCTAAATGCCAACTGGAACCTGGTAGAGTATGTTAGTTATCCAGTCACACTGGATCTGTCTGTTTGAACACTGAAAATAAATTATTATATATATTATATGTTATAGTCTCCTAAGGAACCGAAGTGCTAACGGGTAGAAATGTCTTATTTTGTACTAAGTGTAAAAAAGAGAGAAATGGAAACAAAGACTTTGTAGAAACTCGTGACTAAAGATGTCTTACAGAGGGAAGCGAAAAGGCCCCGTATTTTCCGACAGAAACGTTTAATGGCTAATGATGTGTTGACTTCCGAAACCACTGTCTTTTTTTTTTTTTGCTCGGCTGATGCATGTTAACATCGGTTCATCTTTGCTGAAATCTAGCCGTAGTTCTCATTAAGGTATGCGATAGACATTTGGGCCACTTTTTTCTTTTTCCAACTTAGCTAAACCAGTGTCTACGATTCAAAGATCCTTCCTCAGTTCATGAAATGTGGAACGAGTATATTTCTGGATATGTTACAGAGTGCTGCACTGATATTTTTTCTATTCAGATAAGATGCAATTAAAAGTAAAATAAATATCAAGTTGACTGACATGTGCAATGTTATTGCAGGGGAAAATAACACTTCTGTAGTCTGGGTTATGAAACGCTGATTCTCAGAATTGTACAATCGTACAAAAATTAAATAAAAATGCAAAAAAATTATATATATATATATATATATATATATATATAGCAATACATTTTTTATATAAGTTATATAATATTTTAAAAATTACAAAAGATATATATAATATTAATAGATACATATAATTATATTCATGCATTATATTATATATATAATACATATATATTATATAAAATATATTATAAAAATAACAAATTATATTAATATATATTATATATATATTATATTAATAAATGATTAAGTATAATACATATAATTATATAAATATATTATATAATTCATATATATAATTTATTTATTATATATTAATATATTTAATATATATATATATATAGCAATAAACATTTGTATATAATATAAATTATATAAAAACAGATTATATATAATATTAATAAATAAATGTAATACATAATTATATTCATATATTATATAATATATTAAAATATATGAATTATATATGAATATAATTATGTATTATATTTAATTATTTATAATATGTAATTTATTTTATATATATATATATCAATACAATTTTTTATATAATATAAATTACATAAAATATATTATAAAAATTACAAAAGATATATATATATATATATATATTATTAATAAATGAAAAAATACATATAATTATATTCATGTATTATATATAATTCATATATATATATATAGTGGTTTCTCCTCCATTTTAAACGTTGACAAATCTATTTTTCTTTGCTAACTATGCATAATTATATGATTAGTTGCATTTCATTTTTTGCATTTAGCATTGTTCTTCCCCTTGTGGTTGATTGCTTCTAAATTAACCCATTTCTGAAAAGATGTCAACTGAGTTTGGACCCAAACATTGGTGTTTTCAAGTGCACATGACATCAGTATGAATCCCAACTGCAGTTTCCTGTATTTCAGAAGCCTGAAAAAACATTAAACACACATCACCTCTCAACATAATGAATGTTAAACCCGAAAAGAATAGACTCATCGCCATTTCCCCATTATAAACGACAAGATGAATTGTGCTGGTGGCTTTTTATGCTTGTTTCCTGGCCATGTCAGCGACAGCTTTCCACTTCCATGTCTTCGAACCCCATTTGGGAATGTTGCCTAAAATGAGGCAGTGATATTCACTGTGACTCATATTTGAGGCCGCGCTTCCAAAGGCCGGAAATTGTGCCCCTATTGCGCAGTTCCAGTCACTCTTAATCTTAATAGGGCATGAGGAGGAAACATACATCATTAGATATCATAGTTAAATCAAGCGAGCAGCTCACTGATCCGGCCTTTCTTTACATTTCTGAGGAAAACACATGTTTATAATATCTTGTGGTCCGTTCGCTTGATTGTGGCATGTGTGGAGTTATCTTTGGAATTAAAGGGGAAAAAAAACACAAGAGTTTAGGTTGATTCGGTCTCGAACTGCGGTAGATATTTTGCTCTTTCATAGCGTTTCAGTCATGTTTCTCCTAAAATGTATAGACTTTAGAGATGTAGAATGAATTTGGGATCTATGTTGACTGACATTTGTGATGTTAATGCAGGGAAAAATAACTGTTCTGAAAGGCTTTTATATATAAATTATATAAACATTACAATACATATTATGTGCTATATAATATATGGAATATTATATAATAAAATATTTTTAAAATTGTTATATAAACGGGCTGGGTTGAAAATATCGATTTCTCGATTTTAATGAATTCTCAATTTGAAGAACCGATATTGATTCTTAAATTCCAAGAACTGATCTTTTAGTCTATGTTGTTTACATTTGATGAATGTGTGTTGTACTTCTGATATGAAACGACGTCTCAGCTTTCAAATTCTGTCCATTTTATTATGAAATTCAAACAATAAATATGATCTTGGCACTCTAATGTCACATGACAGATCGCTGTAGTGCCTCAATTCAACCGGCACTTGAACTGATCATCTCTTCCGCTTTACTACTAGTTATAGCATGAAATAAACGTGAATGAACATCAGAAGGTATGTTGAAAAAACCAGTACAACTTACCAAAATCTGTATCATGTCTCGTGTAATCGCTCAGTCAGTGTTTCAACCGTGAATAGACATCAATGAAAACAACTTGTAAACTTCTAAAACCTCGTTAGTCAGCTAGAAAAATTAACTGTAGAGATGAGTATTTTGCTAAATATATGCATACGCATATTCATTGTATTTTTACTTTTAATTACTTTTCTTCAATAATTAATGTATGTTTGAATAAATATGGCATGTTTTCATGACAGCCACCATTTAAATGTTTATATACAAAAAATACAACAGGTAGAAACATAATTATGTCATTAAAAATGTATTATTATAACATTATTATTACAAAAACTTCCTCTAATATTATAGTAATGTACCAACCGGGGTTCCCTGTATAGTTTACAGCATTATTTGAGAGATATTTTTTTCCTTGAGGAAATTTTCCATGTACTGTATATGATAGGCCCGAAATTGTGAAATTTGTGTCAATGCCCAGCCCTATTATATAATATATATGCCTGGTTTCACAGATAATATATATATATATATTAGGGGTGTGAAAATGATGGTTCGGTATGTACCTCGGTATTGAAGTCACGGTTCGATACGGATTCGGTACAGTAGGAGGGAGAAAACTAAGCAGAATTTTTTTTTTTTTATACAGTGGTTTACTGAACAAATTATGTCTCTGTCTTTAAATTCAATTATAATTAAAATTTACTTAAGGATAATGCTAATGATGTAAACTATATATATGGAGCCCTTAATAATATTAAAGGTTACACTTAACAATAGAGCCCAAATTATTAAATTAAGTTGCTATTTATTTTTAGATATAATCATCAACACTCAAATAAAAATTGTATGCATGTAAATTGCATGTAAGGCAGTTTTTGCATTATAACTTCTAAATCTGTTTCTACTCCAATTCGATGTTAAAATATATTCATTGACACAGTGGCCGTCATAACTTGTTTTCATGGCAGATTTATTTAAACATACATTAAACCATATACATTAAATAATCAAGACAGGTTAAGTATATATAGGCTAATACAGTGCATATATGTAGCGAAAGAGTTAATTTCTCTAGCGAACTAACAAGCTGTTGACACTGAATGACATTTCTGAGGTAAATGCTACGTGACATATTGTTTACAAGCATTGATGTCTTTCCGCGGTTGAAACACTGATTGAGTGATTACACGAGATACGTTTCAGTAAGTTGTACTGTATCTTTCAGCATACCTTCAGATGTTCATTCATATTTATTCTGTAACTAGTATTAAAGAGGAAGAGATGATTGCGTTCACTCACGCTCCATGCTGTCATTTGAAATGAGGCACCTGTACAGTGATCTGTCACGCCACATCAAAGAGCGACAAAGCGCCATTTATTGTTTGAATTTCGTGATAAAATGAACAGAATTTGAGGGATAAGACTTTGTTTCTTATCAAAAGTACCAAAACACAGAGCTTACTGTGATTATTGGTGGTTAATGCTGGTTAAAAGTGGTTAATGGGCTACAACTCTGTATTCATCGGTACACGTGTACCAAAAAGTTTCGATACGAATATGTGTCCCATTACACCCATTATATATATATATATATATACACACACACAAAAGATAAGGAAACACTGTAAAAAAAAAAAAAAAACTACTTATTTTAACTTACGTTCAGTTGCAGCCTTAAATTTTTAAGTATAATCAAATTTGCACTACAAGTCATTTCAACTTAAATTATATTAAACTGACTTAAAATATTGAGTTGAATCTCATCAACTAAAAAAAGCTGAAATTGCTTAAACTATTTTGATGAGTTATACATATATTTTTGACAGTGAAGTGGTTTCTCCTCCATTTTAAAACCTAATAAATCAATTTTTTGACTGCAGACTTTGGCATCTTAGCAATGTAAGGTATTTTTCTCAGGAGAAACATCTGAGAAGAAAGATACTGGTGGTAAACATGCAAAATCTGAACACAACTCACATTTTAAGTAAATCTACACTATCCTAAATAGTTTCCAATTAATATTGTCAAGTGTCAAAATAATTTCTTGACCTTAATGTATGTTAAACTGAAATATGCTTTATAGAATATATACCCAGACTGAAACGTTCTTTTGTTGGTACGGCAGAATTTTGGAGTTGGAGGGAAAGCCCTGGGACCGTCATGCCCTCGGCTGAAAGGCATTACAGACAGGCAGCAAAGCAGAAGTAAGATGTGTTTTGTTAGTCGTCTGAAGCCCTGGGGCCCGGAACCATCTAAGCTCCATCACTATACCCCGGATTGCCCAAAATAAATCCACCTGTTTCTGGCAAACATTTTGTCATTAAAAAATATGAGAGAGAAAAACAGAGTCCGCAGTGTGTGTGCTCTCCTCTAAAGCGGCTTTTGTTCTGGTGTCAAGATCGTTTGTTCAATGCGAGTTGAACAAATGCCGGCGGCCTTATTCACACAGAAACGGCCGATCGAGAGCCGCGCTGGACAGCAACGGACACTATCTCACGCGGGTGAGAGAGAACAACTGTGTTTAATAGATCGCTGTTTGTTTAACTTCCTAACAGTGATTAGTGACTAATAAAACACAGAATGAAGATTATGTTCCCTAATTTTATTGCTCAAATGTTGCTCTTTTATAGAGTTCTCAATTATGATTGTCTCAAATATTTATCCTAAAAGTCTAGAGTTATAAAATGAACGTGGAGCAGCTCAGATCATTTGATAGAAACGACTGAATTCATATAAATTCATGAGATCTTTGACTTTTGATTGCAGGTAACCATGTAGTCCGATTATTTCATGCTATTTCAAAGCAGCACGCACTGAGCATTGTGGGGGATTTCACGGGACCTACCGGGTGGAGACACAAATCTCAGACTAGCAATCAGTTAGCGCGGGATGAGCTTATGGATAGCGTGCAGCTGTGAGTGGGAGAGACATGACAGTCGTAAAGAATAAATTATCTTTCAGAAAAACGAGGAGAAGGAATGGAAGGAGGGTGGAGGGTGAAGACAAAAAAGTAACGGGATGCTTTCAACTGACGTTTGAGATCTTCCAGAACGCACGGTGGAGATAGAAGGAAACTGCTGTCCTGCACACATTGTCATCCATTACGGCGTTCAGCAGGACCTTCCCAGCAGTGCAGCCGGACACAGCTGGAGGAGTGATAACGTTTGTTACTGTGCATCTGATGGGTGATAGAGTGAAGCATTGGTGTACTACTGTTAGCGATGCTCCTGAATCTGAGCATCAGTTTTGGCAGCTTGTAACGTGACTTCAGTGTGAAAACACAGAAATGTTTTATGTCTGTTAGTCTTGTTTTCATACTAGGGGAGTGAAAGATAGCGGACCACCCCACCCTGAGACAAACCGACTCCCAACAGCCTGTTCAGACCTCCGAGATGAGTAATAGTACTCTGACACAAGTTTTATGAAAACTAAATATGAATGTAATTTTTATATATATATATATATATATATATATGTGTGTGTGTGCTGTCAAAATTAACAGGTTAACGCATGCGATTAATTTTTTCAGTTTAACACATTAGAAATATTTAACGCAATTAACACTTAAATGAGTTAAATACAGTCTTAAAGATTTTAAAGATTTTGAAGCGTCAAAAGGTCATTCGGTTTAACCGTCCGAAGGCCAATACAGCCATTTAATTTGTGATTAAAATATCTTAAAATGTAATAAATGTATATATTTTTTATTCTGGCATGATTTTATATCATCATATATCAACATAGTGCAAAATTGTATTAAAATTATGTGCAGAAGTCGTTGCTTTGTTATGAGAAAGAATGTCCGGAAAAATGAATTTCATTGATGTCATTCGGAGTAACCAATATAAAGGGACCATTTTGGATCAAGTCATGCGGTCAATATCATGTGACAGGATGTGACATCATTCAGACACCTGCAAAGGACCACATGGTCGTGAAGCAAAGTAACTAACTCTCTCTTACCTATTTGAAAAATTCATGTTTTCACTTGATCATACACATGTCCCGAAACATCAGGTCATTCGGTACAACCGCTATAAAACATGGAAAATGTAATATTTAAAAAACTTGTACTAAATATAAAATGTTTGATTGTCCTTTTGCTAGCTAGCTAGATATCAGCCTGTTAGCAATGTTTGAAAATATCTTCATTCGGTATAACCAAAAGTGTCATTCGGTAAAGCCGAAATTTTGGTTAAACCAAATGACTTTTGGTGACAAATTTTGTCCATCTTGTAAAAAATGGCAAAAGCAGTGTTAATTGATTATAAAAACCACATAATCTCGTTGTTAACACTTAATAAAACTTCAAAATTAATTATATCTCCATTATGTTTTTTTTTTTTTTTTACACTTTTAAAAACCTTATTTGTCAATAACCCATATATATATATATATATATATATAATTGATTATTTTATTTAACATCATTTACGTAAATACATACGCATGTTTGCATACTTATGGCAAAGTGAAAAATTATAAATATAAATGTTTGAATTTAAAGTTTTATTATATATTTAATATATATTATATATACAATTCTAAATAAATTATATATTTAATCTATGTAAATGCATATGCGTATATTTTTTTTTCTATGTAAATATATGCATGTTTACATACATATGGCAAATTGAAAAATTATAAATGTTTACATTTTATATATATATAATCTAATATATAATCTTTATTTATTTATCCATTTTTATGTGATATGTATATATACATACAGACATGTATATTTACGTTAATATATATATATATTTATTTAGATAAATAAATACTCAACCCCTGTAAACTGTTGTTAATGGTGTTTTATCTAGTGAACTGTGCCAAAATAAAAAAGTCAGACTCTTAATTAACTAGTCCTTGCTGTTGATTTTAGCCCAAATTTGAGTAGCGCTCATGTGGTGCGCAATGACAGATGGGTAAGTTTGCCCCTATTTACTGTGAAGTGATATATTTTTGTACATTTATTCTCAATGTTGTTTGTAGGGCCCTTCAGACTGAACACAGAGCCTCACTCGAGATGTCCGAGCATCACTGTGGGGTGACTGGATCGTGCCCACAGATTTCTAAACAGCACAGTGATTTCTTACCAGCAGAGTTTGCGTCATAATGATTAATGGTCGTGGCAGTTATCGCTCAGAGAGATATTGGCAGGAGACGTCGTGAAAGCGCCGTTCATATTTGTCTTGCTGTTGATGTCACACAACATTGCGGCTGGATTGGAATTATTATGTCGAAGCTGTTACGAAACAATGAGAATTTGAGCTGCTGAGCTGTTTAACACTTTTCAACACATACTAATGGATATTCAATATTCCTGCCTCTGGATCCAAGTCAGTGAGCCATAGCAGTCGTAAGTGAACACATTCCCAAAGTTATGGAGACTACGGACTACATCTGCCATGTTGGCATTGACCTTTGACCTGTATGTAGTTGCGATAGAAGTATTTAGCGTATTCGAACAGAGAGTTTCTGTATTTTTAAAGTATTGATGATGAGAGTCAATTTATTTCTGAAATAGCTAAAAAAAATTAACTATTTAATAGATAATTTAGTGTTTATGGACAATTCAAGTCTGTTTCTCATTATAAACAAAATACTGTCCATCTGAATGATGAAAAGGCTCTCATATGAAGATCATGACATAACGCAGGCGCTCCATAGCCGTTCGCCCACCGTACTCCAGATGTAAACGCGGCAGATTTTCACTCCGGAGACAAATGAGCCGCTTTGTCTGTTGAGTAACGCAGCTCATCATCTCCTTTATGTTATTTTGACTACTTGTCTCATTGAGAGACAATCACTGTGAGGTTCTCTGTCATCTGGTTGATATTAGTGGTGAGCAACACATGGTGGATTCAAAGGAACAGACCCCGCTGAGCTCATCTACTGCTGGGTACTGGACGGCCCGAGGAGGAGGAACCCGCGACGTGTCCTGCTACGATCTTCATCACGCAACAACAGAATGATGAATGTCAATCCCCCAGAAGAAGAGTCAGGGCGTTCTTGCATTCATAAAAGCTGGATGCAATGGAAAAAATATTTTCTTAGTCAGCATTTTTGTCTTGTTTTCCAGTACTGATGTCTAAACATCCTTAAAATGAGATTTACTTTGGACGCAGAATTGCATGAGATATTAATTGTTCTCATGTTTATTTTTATGACCCCCTTGGCTGTTAACATAAATCTCACATAAAATTTTGTGAACCTTGTTTTTCATGTAAATTTATGTTTTAGGGATGCTTTTATATCATTACTGCAATGCAAAACAATAATCTTGATTAAATTTTTTTTTTTTTGGCAGTGTAGGCGCAACAGAATTGCATGGGTTTCCAGATGCTTTATTCAAAGTTTACGTGACTTTTAACACTGTGTCCTAACCAGACGCGATGTGATAAGATTCCAGTGACAAGCAATTCGTCTGTTCAGACGTGACACTACTACGAGACGTCACAAAGTCAATCAAAAATCACAGCCAATCAGAAGAGTGTGTGGGCGGAGTCTCTCTGCAAGCACACTGCACCCGCAACCAAATGGATAAGTACTTTATCAAATTCATAAATATTACACCATTTTAACATTATTAAAAATACATACTGAGTGACTGAAACAATCATAAAGATAGAATACGCTTGATTGTTCACACTGAGTTGACAGTTGGAACATTCTTGTGAATTATTCATTGACGCTCCCTAAAGTCACTCTTCATTTGCATAAAGTTAAACATATCTCAACTTTGTCGCATTTTAGTTATTTAAAATAATCAATTTAAAATAAATGAAATGAGAAATTTTGCCTTGGCAACCTAGCTGAAATATACGGAGCCATGCACATGACAAAAAAAAAAATATATACACACATAGTGGCCAATTAAGAATTTGTTCTCTCGTTTTGATTTAACTAAAACAAGGGAAAAAATTACTATATCGTGTGCACAATTGAGTAAAACAAGGGAACGAATTATATAGTGTGCAAAATTTAGTAAAAGTAGGGAGTGAATTATTATATCGTATGCACAATCTAGTAAAACAAGGGAACGAATTATATCGTGAGCACAATTTAGTAAAACAAGGGAACGAATTATTATATCAGGCGCACAATTTAGTAAAACAAGGGAACGAATTATTATATCAGGTGCACAACTTAGTAAAACAAGGGAACGAATTATTATATCAGGCGCACAATTTAGTAAAACAAGGGAACAAATTATTATATCGTGTGCACAATTTAGAAAAACAAGGGAACAAATTGTTATATCGTGCGCACAATTTAGTAAAACATTGGAACAAATTATCGTACGTACAATTTAGTAAAACAAGAGAATGAATTATATTGTGCACACGATTTAGTAAAACAAGGGAACAAATTGTTATATCGTGTGCACAATGCAGAAAAACAAGGAAACGAAATATTATATTGTGTGCACAATGTAGTAAAACAAGAGAACAAATTATATCATGCACACGATTTAGTAAAACAAGGGAGCAAATTACTATATCGTGCGCACAATTTAGTAAAAGTAGGGAACGAATTATTATATCGTGCGCACAATTTAGTAAAACAATGGACCGAATTATTATATTGAGCGCACAATTTAGTAAAACAAGGGAACGAATTATTATATTGTGCGCGCAATTTAGTAAAAGAAGGAAACGAATTATTATATTGAGCGCACAATTTAGTAAAAGTAGGGAACAAATTATTATATCGTGCGCACAATTTAGTTAAACAATGGACCGAATTATTATATTGAGCGCACAATTTAGTAAAACAAGGAAACAAATTATTATATTGAGCGCACAATTTAGTAAATGTAGGGAACAAATTATTATATCGTGCGCACAATTTAGTAAAACAATGGACCGAATTATTATATTGAGCGCACAATTTAGTAAAACAAGGAAACGAATTATTATATTGAGCGCACAATTTAGTAAATGTAGGGAACAAATTATTATATCGTGCGCACAATTTAGTAAAACAATGGACCGAATTATTATATTGTGCGCACAATTTAGTAAAACAATGGACCGAATTATTATATTGTGCGCACAATTTAGTAAAAGTAGGGAACAAATTATTATATCGTGCGCACAATTTAGTAAAACAATGGACCGAATTATTATATTGAGCGCACAATTTAGTAATACAAGGGAACAAATTATTATATCGTGCGCACAATTTAGTAAAACAATGGACCGAATTATTATATCAAGCGCACGATTTATTTAAAACGAGGGAACAAATTAGTAAAACGTGATGACGTATTAGTAAGTTGTGGGAACGATATACATTAGGGTGACCATATGTCCTATTTTTCCTGGCCAGGACTAAATTGCCTAAAATGTCGCCGTTTTGGCTT
Organism: Ctenopharyngodon idella; assembly: GCF_019924925.1. Lineage (NCBI taxonomy): Eukaryota > Metazoa > Chordata > Actinopteri > Cypriniformes > Xenocyprididae > Ctenopharyngodon > Ctenopharyngodon idella. The sequence continues at coordinate 5,527,371 of NC_067243.1, read as the reverse complement.
TGTTTTCATACTTGAAGGTAATGACTGAAAAGTAATTTGACCAATAGCATGCAGGCACTGTACATAATCGACCAATCACGGCTTGCGAGAAGGCGGGATCTACAGAGAACGGTCAAAGCATTGCAAATACAACAACATTTGAATGCATGAGGACTGTCAACAGGAACAGTGGCGTGCACAGACCTCCACTTAGAAATCACGTTCCGGGGACACCTCGATACAACCGAAAAGGGCACTTTCAGTTTCACGATTAAAGGGGCAGGGGCTCAAGCCATTTTAGGCTATTTAGAAATCCTGGCCAGGACATGTCCGGGAAAAAGAGGACGTATTGTCACCATAATACACATACAATGTCATGTGCAGGGCTCCGTAGAAATAAAATGGAAATGTTTTTATGTTTTTAGTTTTAGTTAACTAGAATAACCCTGCGCAGTATACATACTGAAAACTACTAAAATAGTATGTTGAGTATTATGGAAGTATGCTGTTCCTGATGTTGCTGTACACTTTTAAACTTGATGACTTGAGAAGGCGCAAGAGATGACTAGGTGGTTTAAAGGGAGGCCACAAAAACACAGTTCATCACATAAAAACCCCTTAATCCAAATCATCTTTACTGCAGCGCATGTCGAAGACGCTTAATAATTCTTATAAAACCCGATTACATCGTCTCTTTCTGGTGGGGAACAGCATTTTTGCGCAAACAACTCAACTAGATAACCATAACCATCCATTAGGGTCCGACGGACTCTGGGAAACGTTAGATTTACGGCAGATCTTGCCCCTGCGAGAACGTTTAATAACTGCACTTTAATAAGTTTCTGTTCTGGACAATAACAGTAAACCGTAAATAATGTCAGATCAACAGATAGGGCCGTGGATATGCGCGCTGGGAGGGGGAGAGATGAGGCCGCCGAGCACTAAATAATTATCCTGCGCTTGGCCAGCGCGTGTATTTATGTTGGCGTGGACGAGGCCGCGGCGCTCGTAAAACTGGAGTAGGGTTAATGGGTGAACAGCACCGCCCTCCAACCTCACACCGCGAGCGGCAGCATCAGCAGTCTGAGAGGGCGGGACGCGTGTGCGTGCGTGTCTTCTTCTCTGTGCGCTTGACGAACGTGATGCTCTGTGAGGCCATCAGAATCATCTGAAAATGTCAGATGAGTTTCTTTTCACTTTTATATTTTAACTGATTATTTGTTTTCTGTTTTTATTTTAATCTCCATTTAGTTTTAATTTATTTGTTTAAATTCATTTATTTAATTTATAAATGCATATATTTTTTTATTTCTCCTTGTGTGTATCATAAAAAAATCTAAATATATTTTCTATTTTTATTTACATCATATCAATTTTGTCTGAAGTTATTTATTTATTTTTATCCTGCATTTATTTATTAATATTATTTATTAAATCTAAATATATTTTCTATTTTTATTTAATTTTATATATATACTGTGTGTGTGTGTGTATATATATATATATATATATATATATATATATATAGGCCTATATGTATCCTGCATTTATTTATTCATATTATTTCTTAAATATTCATTTTTATTTAATATATTATTTATATAGTTTTTTTATTTATAAATGTGTTTTTTTTATTTGTCGTTGTTTTTCCCACCTCTATCTATCATAGAAAAATCTAAATAAATTATAAATAAAAAACTTCCTTCCCAAACTTTTTTACTCTATTTTTGTCATAAATATATTTCTTTTATTTAAAACAAAAAAAGATTAAATGTGTCTAAAACATTGTAGGCTTTGTTGATGATAATTGTAAGTAAATTTGTAAACTGTACAATGTATAAAATTCATCAAGATGGTGAACGAGTCAACAGAACTGATATACTGTATGTAAATTTGATTCTATACTGTAAAGTATCAATAAAAATAGTAATTTGTAGAATACTTAGTTTTACAATATAATTGTACATGGAAAAACAAACAAACAAGCAAAATAAATGAATGAATTTTAACTGATTCTTTTTACTGAAGCGATCAAAAAGGCTCACAAATCAGTTTGAATCAGTATAACGACTCACTCTGTGATTGAATCAGTTCTCTTTTTTGTTCAAGTACTAAAAGAATCATTAGAGTTCCAATGCTTACCTAGAAGGCAGCTGCCTATGTATGCAGTATACTGCGCTATTGAGACACAGACACATGCCGCATCCGAAATCACATACTATATAGCCTAGTAAGTACTACATTTGGTTTGAAACTTACTTCACAACCGTTAAAAAAGTATATAGAGAGTATAAATGTGTGTAGTATGAATGAAATTTGGATGTACTACATCTGCCATGGTGTCATTATCATGTGACTTACCAGCGTCAGTTGCGTCGCTTCACTGCCATTCATAAATCCCCTCCCGTGGCCTCATGGGATAGTAAACTGTCCATCGTATGCACACTTCAGAATCTCACCGGAAGTAGTAGGTCATCCAGGAGCTTTTCACCTACTGTTTTATGAATACTATGAATTTGAACATACTACTCGGCTCACATACTGTTTTTCACCTACTATATAGTATGTAAGTAGGCATATTCGGACGCAGCGATACATAAACCTCAGTCATACAAGAATCTTTGCTGACGTTCCAATTAAGTTATAAAAACGTCAATTCTGAACATTCTCTGAAACATTTTAAAAACATTTCTCCTTGGTTATGCGAACGTTAAAGGAACATTCCATTTTGCAAATATTACGGGAACGTTATTTTTGAATGTTCTATAAACATTCTAAAACAAGTAGTAACATTTAAAAAAAAAACGTTCCATGACGTATCGACAATGTTTCTGTGCTAATGGTTTGAGAACATTATTAAAGACCAGATAACTTTGAATGAACGCTCTATTAATGTTTGCTCATAACTTTGAGAGAACCTTGCCAGAACATTCCCTGTTAACTGGGTTGCTGTAAGAGTCCAGCATCTGCTCATATAACTCATATTCATGTTTCTCAGTATAAAGAATGACATTTTCTCAGCTTTAAATGCACACGCAAACACGTCTTTGAAGAGAAATCTGTTTTAAGTCTGACCACCGGCTTCTGATTTGTAATGTTTGTGAAGCTGTTTGCACACAAATAGTTACCATGGGTTTACAAAGCAATAATTTACAGCCCAATACTCGACTGTTGTTTGACTTACAGGCGCTTTGTTTTCAAACAACAGGGCGCCATTATAAGCCGACTTCAAACACGGATAGTCGTGTCCAAACATCTCCTCATTAAGGCTGGAAACACACGGAGGCTGCGCGTCCCGACTCATTCAGGCCCCCGAATGCCACGATCCCAATGTCATTGATAAAACATCAATGTGCGGCGCAGCTGAGACCACAAAACTCGATACTTCATAGACAAAATCCCCAGACATTTGGAAAATATTTGCATTTTCAACATCTTGGTTAGCTCACACAGCACGCAAGCTGTTGTCGAGACAAAAAATAGAAGAGGAAAAAAACAAAGAAAAATTGTTTGGCAAATGGGAAGGAACATCATTTTGTAAAGAATTTAAAGTTGTGGATTCGTTACAGATGGAGACAAGCAAGTTGGTTGGATGTTTTTTTCTCCTTCAATGTGCATCTGTGGGATTTTTTCACCTGTTTCATCATCTACTGTAGCAGGTTAAACTTTTAAGACTTAATGTTTGGGGTTTGATTAAAGTAAGAAACCCAAACTACCCTGAAAATCACAAAAGTACTGTCATAAAACTAAAATAATCTCCCACGATTGCCTTTGATAGATCATGACCTTTGAATCGGACATGTCCTGTCATTTGCCCTGCATGCTGATAAATAGCAGAGTAAATGTCTAATTATAATTTCTTATAATTATCTTTTCTGTTTCACTGGTCCAAAGTAAACTCTGAGCCTGATATTTCGGTTCTTTATGGAGACTCATTGTCATAAAATCCATGAATAGATGACTGCATTAGGGGAAGACACATACTGGGTCCCGCAGCAGCTGTAAAATACATTTTTAGCCAGAAGCAGCTGCTCACCACATCTTCACATTTCATTGGACGATGGTGTAAAACCATGTGGCCCTGCTGTACACACCCAGCTAACGTTCTGGATAGGTTCTCTCAAAGTTATGAACAAACATTCTTCCAGTAACGTTAATATAACGTTTGGTCAGAGTTATCTGCGCTGTGTCCGAAATCGCGTACTGTCTGAGTAGGTACTACATTTGAATTTACTTCGCGACCGTTAAAAAAATGTGTTCTAAATAGTATGAATTGGGTAGTATGAATGTAATCCGGATGCACTACATGTTTTTGCTGTCATGTGACCTACCAGCATCAGTTGAGTCGCTTCACTGCCATTCATAAATCTCCTCCAGTGGCCTCATGGGATAGTAAAGTGTCCATCAAATACACACTTCAGAATCTCGCCGGAAGTAGTAGGTCATCTGGGGACTTTTCGCCTACTGTTTTAAGAATAGAGTACCTCAGGGATGACGTGTTTTTGTAGGCCAACCCAGAAGTTAGCGGCGCACGGGTTCCCTCGATCGAAAGCCTATGCATTTTTCCCACAGACTTTTGGAAAATTGCAAAAAATAAGCTCTGTGTTTAACAAAGGGTTATGACACTTACACGTTTTGTGCTATAAACGGACTACAGCACACCGTGGTCGCGGATCAACGTTACCACCACCAAGCTTCCTCTAACTTTATTTAAAAAAACAACTTTATTTAAAAACATGCTCGCTGATTATGATCTGCGCTGTGTATGAATACTTATCCGCTTTTTCATGAGAAATGCTGTCCAAATGTCCTGTTCGTCATGATGACGTCTAAAGTCCCCGCCAAAGGAAGTAGTCCCTTTTAGCAATTTGTTAGCAACCGCCGTTTTTAAGACACAATAAATGTTTAAAAAATCACAAGCGGGTTATAATTGGTGTGTTTTATGTCATAGATCAAAACGTGAAAATATTTAGAGGCTTTGTTAACCACAGACCTTATTTCAGGCGATTTAGCAAAAACACATTCAAAAAACCCATTGACTTTAGGGTGATGGAACCGGAAGTCTTGTTATGCTAACTAGCTTCCGCGTTTTGCCTACAAAAACACATCATCCCTGAGGTACTCTATTCCGGCATTCTACTCTTTTGGCGTACTGTGCTACTATATAGTAGGGACGTATTCGATTAGTTTTTAATACTGTTCTCAAAACATTTGCACAAAAACATTATTTTTACATTGTTCATGAAACATACAGTTGGACGGTCATTTAATGTTTTCAGAATATTCAGAGAACATTCAAAAGTAACTTTCCCATAATGTTTGCAAAATGATAAAATTGAATGTTCATGTTCCCTTAACGTTCGCATAACCAAATAAATAAATAAGTAAATATTAATAATAAATATTTATAAAAATGAAGGTTCAGATAACTAGCAGAAATATCGTAAGTACGTTAGCAAAATGTTTTTAGAACATAGGCTATATTTCCGTATAGATCCGTGTATATATCAATTCCTTTGTCTCGTCGCATACAGTTATGTACTGAACACTATACTTTAATTTCAAAACGGCGAAATTTGACAAAGTCGAGTAGTTTGCAAGTAACTGTTAGTCGTTTAACATTTCTATCAAAACAGCTGTTGTGTATTAGATGTTTAGCTACTTACATCTTACCTCACACGCTTGTACCGTTAAAAATGAAGAGTCGCGCTGAAATTCATGTTCAACGGCTCTGTGTGTGTGAACAGTACAGCCCCGCCTTCTTTGATTTGATTGGCCATCTCAAACATTTTGACATTGACGAGCGGTAAAACTGAACTTTTAATATCAGAGCAGCATCAAAAATATTAAACATGAAATATGACTTTCAAATACGAAATTCTGAAAAACTATCATAAAAATTATATATTACTGATAAAATACTTCATTGTATTTTATAAAACAATAAAAAAATATAAAACATATGATTATATATATATATATATATATATATATATATATATATATATATATATATATACACGCTATATAACTATTTCAGTATTTATTTTTTGACAATGATTCATACCTATTTAATACAAATTACTGTACCCAGATAACTGTTCCTCATTTATCCCTAATTAAAGTTTTTTCAAAAGTTCAAAAGTGCCTGTTTACCAAGGAGATGTCAGTGAAGAGCTTGAGATGACAAATGTGACATACACAAAGAAACATCAAGGTAAAAATCAGTTTTTGCAAAATTTGAAAGTGAAAATTTGGTTTAGTTTTATTTAAAATAATAGCTATGAAATTAGCATTAGCATGACAAAAGAGCTGGCCATTTTGTTGACCTGAAATGTCAGCAATCGTGATTTGAAATTATGATTCGGGGGGGGGAAAAATGACAAATAGAGTGTGAAAAGAGTTTTGATGCAGTTTGTTTTCTAAAAGTCCTCGAACGTGCCTTAGAAGAAATAAACATACAAACACTTTTGACTGAGGCCCAGCTCGGCCGTGTCTTGATCTGAATATCATAAAGTATCTGATTTTGGAACTGATTTCAAGTCAGTTTTCTGAGAAGCCACTGAAATAGAGGTCTGGAGTGATGATTCTTTCTTAATCTGATCCAGGATGAGTAAATTAGCGACATCTGTCAGACGGTGGTGAATGAGAAGCTGTGTTAGCATCTGACAGATTCATCAAGTCAGACGTAGCTACACACACACAGCTCTCTGAACCCACAATGAGACATGACTGAAACCCAGCAAGCATCTGTTCTGATGACAGGGGACATGAAAAGACCAGAAAAAGACATAAAACACATCAGGGCTCAACAGTAGGTTTGGCCTGAGGGCCTGTGAAAGAGTTTTGGGTCTGTTGACAGAACTGTCACTTGCCTGCTGCTTATGTTCATAATGATTTGCTGATCATGTATGAATAGTTTTTATGCCTTGCGAACGTAAACATTTTAGTTTCTGTGCTTTTTTGGGAACTGTGCTGATGTTGATGTTTTATAGCTGGTTTTGCACCATAAGCATATTATTTTCCAGTAAAACGTGTTTATTAATTTAGAGCAGTCACAAGAGTTTTATTATGACCCATATGGCAAAATAAATAAATATATTGACTCTCTGGTGCTGTTCGGTCATTTTTGACCCAAAACAATTACGTTTTGGTTTTTTAGAATTTTTTACTTAATTGGAATGGTACAAAAGGTTTTGGCACTTGCTATGTGAGCAACAAAAATTCATGGACATGATTCGAAAAGATTAAACTGTAGAGTTTGTGGTCAAAAATGAGCCATTGGAAATGAATGGGAAGTGAATTTCATCTAGTGGAAGCGTTTGGTACTGCACCCAAACAAAATCTTACTGAAAGCTCATTTTTTGAGATATCAACCTCAAATTTGTTTAGATTTATGGCTTTGATTTTCTCACAGTTTCAGAGTAAAACATGTTTTGGAAAATATATATTTCATATAAAATGTAAAAAATAGTATTTTTTTTATTCATAATAATAAACGTAAACTTTTTTTTTTTTTTTTTTACTTTCACTTTTTTACCTTTTTTTCACATCAGCAATAATCTGACAAGTGTCGTCTTTAAAAAGAGATTAAATTTAAGTGTTCCTCTAAAGCATTCAAGATTTACGACAGTTTAAGTTAGTAATTTTATTTTCTGGTCTATGCTCAAAAAGTGATTAACACATAATACATAATAAATGAATCATAACTATTCCATAAATATAATTTAGTACCATAAAATCTTCTAAAAATACTAAATATTAAATAAAAAACATTATCGAACTAAAATACAGTACATTCATTCCATTGAAATAAAAAAAATCTGTAATTTTTGACTACCACATGAGCAGCACCAGATAATTTATATATATATATATATATATATATATATATATGGATGTTGTTTTACAGTTGTTTGTGTTGGAAAAACACTTAATGAAAATATAAATATATTATTCTGATAGTATATTCATACACACACACACACACACACACACACATATATACATATATATAAAAATTATGAAATAAATTATATGAATACAATTTATATATTTTTAGGTAAGTATATAATATTTGTGGTGATTCAGTGATGATGGCAGGGAAAGTAAAAGTCTGCATTAGTGGCCCGACAGCAGGAAAAACCCTTGACTGTGTTTTGTTCTCTTTACCCAGGTGCGTCACAATCCTGCGAGATGAGCATGTGAACCCGAACACGACATGCGGATTCCACAATTCGGACCAGATGCCAAAATAGCAGTCAGATGATTCCACCCGCGTGCAAAAGCCAAACCAGAGCCGTGAGTTGGTTTGTAAATTGTATAAGTGGTGAACGTCTCCATAGAAACCAATTTGTGTTTCTGGTCAGAAACAAGTACACCAATATCTTCTGTAGCTCTGATATGTGGGGCAATTACATTTTTTATGTCCTGGAATATTAGAAAGGTTGTTAAGCGCAGGGGCGGTGAGTGACATAAATCTTCTAGATTACAGGCTTCATGCCAGAGAAAAAGCACTGAGATCCGTGCCAACATGATCCTGAACGTTTGAAGCCTTTCACACAGCAAACTTGTCCCACCCGGACCGGCCGCTTTGTTCAGAAATCTAAACATTAGCAGGACCACTATGTTTGGTTTGACACTGATTAAATGTATTAAAATGTTGGGTTTATATTGCACAAGTGATTCAAGAGCCTGTTAAAACCCTTGTAAGAGAGTCTTTACATATAATTCAATCATTGTTTATATAATATAATCTGTAATTGATGGAAGTCCTGCTTAAACCTGCAGAATTAACTCAAACAAAAGCTTCCCAGGGAACGTTCTGCCAAGGTTCTCTGAACAAACGTTCTTCCAGTAACATTAATAGAACGTTGCATTCATTCAATGCAAAGGGAGATATTTTCTTTTACAGAAATCGCTTTTTAAGGACTAAAACAAACGGCTGGTAGGGACTACAACGAGCTTCTTCCCGGGTTAGTAACATCACTAACCCTAAAATTTACATAAACCCTGCCCCCAAGAACACACAACAAAGGGGGTGAGGCCATGTTGGGCTGCTTTAGAGAAGAGGAAGAGTTGTTGTAGTAGAGTGTTGTTGACATGCCGTCATTTTACGCCGGACTGCTTCACAAATGAGGGTCAATTCAACGCTGAATTTGCACAAAAGATTAACATGACGGCACATGCTAGTCGATGAGTTGAATCAACTCCACAGCAACTACATAAATTTATCCACTAACCATTCAGAAACGTCCTAAAAGTTGTAACTTCTTCCTGAGTCTCTCCATCAGTGTCGACTCCGGTTTGAACAATGTAAGGCTGAACACCGTTACTGACAATCCTCATTTTGTCTGCGTGAGATTCTCCAGCTTTGTTGTTGTTGAGCGACCGAAGCGCGAGCTGTTAAAGCTCCGCCCTCTTCTGGAAAGGGGGCCGATGTTACCCCCTCGTTGCTGAGAAATATAATATACCTTTTCAGTAGCGAAGCTATTTTATTAATAAAGTCGCAGGGCGGCGTTAATAACATGTTTCTGCTTGTGCACAGCACGATCTCTGAGTGATGTGTCTTGCAATTAAATACAGTGTGACGTCTGTTTTTAAACAGGTGCACAGTAAGTGGAAAGTTCCTAATGTTCTTGACCTATAACTAAAGTTTCTTGTCCTCTACAATCAATATTTTTAGTGAAAACAGACGTGATCTGGGGACGAAAGACACAGAACGCAAGAGGCTCCAAGAAACGACTCTTTCTAAATTATCGCATTAGTGACTGTGACAGATTTTCAGTTTGTTGCAGGGTTTAATTTGGTGCGTGAATAAATTGAAGACTTGAAATGCACTGCCAAATTAGAAAATCCTGTCAATGTTCTGGTTTGTTCTGAAGTGGCTGCTGTGATTCTTCACTCAAGTAAACATCTAATACTTCAGCAATAATTTCAGATCTAAGTCATTTTGATGAATTCTTCTCGCTTGGTTTGTGTTAATGACGTTAGATTTTGTTTAGCTAAATCAAGAAACGTTTTGATGTGTTGTTGACTTTGATGAGATTCAGTGATGCACACAATTAGCTAGAAGATCTAATTAAGATATTACATAATGCAAAGTTTGAAAACCTCAAAGAAAGGTTGTGTTTTTGATTAGCGGTGTTTAGGCTTATGCAGCTACACCAGACAGTAAAAGCCAAACAGTTCATTTCGATTTGGCTGTTTTCTGTTGTTTTATTGATTATGTTCTATTACCTAGTGAGCTGCTTACAAATGTTGCCTTGGCAATGGCAACTAGCTGAAATAAAAGAAATAAATAAATAAAATAAACTTATTTATTTTTTATTTATTTTTATTTTATGTTATTTCAACTTCAATTTATTTTAATTTTAATGTTGCCGTAACAGCTAGTTGAAATAAAAAAAGTTTTTTTATCATTATTTATTTATCTTATTTCATATTTCATTTTTTTCTTTCTTTTTATTTCGACTTATTTTTTATTTTATTTCAATTTATTTTATTTTCAAAGTTTATTTTAGTAATTTTATTTCAAGTTTTTGGTTTTAGTTATATGTCCATGCAGATTCTGCATTACTGTAATGTAAATGTGACTGTACTGGCAATAATGTCTGTTTACGTTCATAGGCCGTCGTGACGTGCCTTTAAAGGCTTTAGCAACGTGCAAGACGGGTCATTATAGCAGCTTCTGTGACTTGTCTTTTCCCATAAGTCCCGGAATCGCTTCTCCGACACAGGTCATGACAGCCAACCCTGTCTCCATGGACCGGTAGCTAATCGTTGGGAATTTTCCGGCAGCCCAGCGCCGAGTGCCAATCCCAGTCAATGGGCTCGTCGAGGAGGAATGCTGTCCTGAGCATTCCAATGGTAATCGCCCCCGAGGTTACGGTTTCAGGGAAGTGACCTGTCGAACAATGGCGCGCAGGTCAATGGATCCCACAGCTCTCTGGCAGCGTGAATTCAGCTCCCAGAATTCTAAGCCGTCGTTGTGCGGTCACGCTCCCCCATTTTGGCTCTAAAGAGAGGGTCCATCCATCTCGCCAACAATCGGCGGTGGTTAGAGGTAACCGATCTTGACACACTGATGCCTGTGAGAAGCATCTCTGACTTGGTCAACAAAAGCCAAAGCGAGCCCCCCCACCATCCAGAGCCGTAAAGAAACCTCCAGACTCGCGGCCAACTCTCATTACTTACCTTTGTCAACAAGGATGCAAAGACCTTGTCTCCGACAAGTCTATCAACGACTTTGAATTCACTTCACTGGCCATTCTCGGCTTTCTTTCAGGGCTGAGAGAAAGACAGACTCCCGCTGCACTCTTTAGAGAATAGACAGAGAAAATGAATGACGGGAATCACAAAGAAGATGCTCCTTATCCGAATGGGAAAAAACGGGCATAATAATGTACACTGCAAAAAATGTGTTTTTCTTACTTGGTATTTTTGACTTATTTTCCAATGCAAATATCTTCACATTCTTAAATGAAGATACATTTACTTGAAAAGTATAATTACGTAGATATTAACCCTTTCTGCCAGCATTTTAACGTATAACAGTGAAAACATGGATTTCTGGAAAATTCCGTCAGTGTCGGGGAAAGAGTTAAATCTTATTTTCTGCAAAAAAAAAAAAAAGTATGCTTAAAACAAGAAAAAATATCCCAGCTAACAAAAAACATTTTGCTAACATTCCCATTTAGTTATGGAAACATTCTTTCTGAACTTTCAAAACGGACAGATTTTTAAACGTTTTTACGTATGTAAAAGGAACATTCCATTTTGCAAACATTACTGGAATGTTACTTTTGAATGTTCTCTGAACGTTCTGAAACAAGTTGTAACATTTAAAAATGTTAGATGAACGTCCAGCTAAAATAAACATTATTAAATCAAGATACGTTTACTTGAGAAGCATAATTACGTAGATAAAAAAGCTGAGAAAAACTTGTTTTTTGATGATCACGTTATGTTACATGTGCTTAAGCAATGCTTCTGTCGCTTGTTTCTGCTTCTTCTTCGCCTGTGTTTTGATCTGGAGATTCTGTACTCTTTCAGAAGATGCGTAACAGCGCCCCCTACCATATAACAGTGAAAACATGGATTGCCGGAAAATTCCATCAGTGTCGGGGAAAGAGTTAAGTCTTGTTTTCTGAAAAAAAAAATTAATGTATAAAACATTCCCATTTAGTTATCAAAACATTCTTTCTAAACTTTCAAAACATCCAGATTTTTTTAAAGTATTTACAAACATTCCATTTTGCAAACATTACTGGAATGTTACTTTTGAATGTTCTATGAACGTTCTGAAACAAGTTGTAACATTTAAAAATGTTAGATGAACGTCCAACTAAAATAAACATTCTTAAATGAGAAGATACATTTACTTGAGAAGCATAATTACGTATATATATTAACCCTTTCCACCAGCATTTTTGATCATTTTCACAAAACTTTCATGGTCCCCAGAATATTTTGTTGTATGAATATCTGAACATGCAATATATCCAAAGAAAGAACAGACCCTCTGTTTTTAGATAAAAAATTCTAGCTTCATGCACTCATGCGTTCATGGCAGCATTTAGTTTAGGCTCTGGCACCTGCGAATAACTTTTTAGGAATGATCCGTCACACGCTGTTCTTCCAGCGGGAATTCGGTGGCGGTGAACGAGCGACGGCATGTACTATGGCGGATTGTAAAGCGGTCTCAAAGCAGTCATGTTCCTTCTGAGCGCTAACCGGGCCAGCAGTCACCTCCTTTGCCCTCTTACCAGTGTCATGAAAATGAAAAATCCTTTTTTTTTTTTTTAATCCCAATATGTTTCGGATAAATACATGCCATGTTGGAAAAACATTTGGACCACAGTGTTGGTTTGCGGTTGACGATTGCACCCGGTTTGGTATTTCACTTATGAGGTGATTCAATCGCAGTCAAGCCAAAGGACCAAAGAGAGCACACACACACACACACACACACACACACACACACACACACATACACCTATTGACTTCTAATGCTAATCGTTTTCTTCCATCTTCACTACAAAAAACATGATTTTCTTACTTTTTTCCATCTTGTTTTTCAGTAAAATATCTAAACATTATTAAATCATGATGCATTTAATTGAGCTGTAAAAATGACAAGATATTAAGCCTTGGTTTCTGAAAAAAATCTTCAAAATAAAAGACTTTAAGGTTACAACAAGAACAAATATCTGCCAGTGGGATCAGAAAAATACCTTCTGGCATTACATCTTGAGTAAATGTATCTTGATTTAAGAATTTTTTAGATATTTGTACTTAAAAAAGGGAATTTTGTTGAGAAGTTTGATGACATTTTACACACTTGTCTATATGACCTATAAAGTATGCATGCTGGGAAAACTGTTCCAAATGTCCCACACTGAAAATAATGTCAAGATTTAGCATTTTTGTACATTTTAATGGTATAAATTAAGTAAAATCTACTTAACTCTGTGACAATATTGAATAAATGAGTAAATCCAATTGAAAACATTTCAGATTATACAAAAATGCTGGGTTAAAAATAAATCAAGCTGGGTTAAATATGGACAAATTTGGGTTTGTCCATTTTCAACCCAACTTGGGTTGTTTTTAACCCAGCATTTTTAGAGTGTCTACTCGGAAAAACCCATCGGCACCTGCACTCAAAAGCCGCCCAAAAGCGTTTGTCAATCTACTGTCGAATTTCCAGTTAGTGATTCATTAGGATTAGCGTGTGTTTCGTAAAACTTGGCTTGAGTTGTTTAAAGGTTTAACTGTACTGGCTGTGCAGAAACTGCTGAAAGATATCCGCATAAACACGTGTTTTAGACACTGATAGTGAGAAAATACTTCTTAAAAAGTACTAAAAGAAACCATTTATTGAGTTGCCCCATTTCACCAACTATGTGGTTATTTGAGAAATGACTGGAAGTGCCAAGCTGCACATCTGCAGAGGAACGCTGCCAGGAACATGATCATTTCGACGCCACTTCGTGCAATGACAGTCGTACGGCTGAATCTGTTGAATAACACTTTCACTTAAAGCCCCACAAAGAGCTGCTCTCTGGGCGGAGGGAAAGCAAATCTTGAACGTATTACTGTATTTACTTTCTTTGGCTGAACCCCGGTCGGGTCGGGGAGGCAGTAGTGGCTTTTGCGGACGGGTGTTTATTGTTTGGGCTTTGTTGTTTTTGGGTCTTAATTAATGCTATGTTGACGACCTCTGTCACATACACCAGCGAGCAACGATCGAGTCTCACGCAATGTGCGGCCGAATCTGAAGGCCAAAGCACAGAGATCTACCACACCGCCGGTTGCTGAGAGGAAGACAGGCGTGAAAGAGAAAATACACAAAGCAAAGCAGATTCTGTCAGTTCGGGTGCACTCTTTCTTGACATGCACGCACGTGCAACCGGCTAATCTCGTCCCCCGATTTATAGTAAGATCAGCTGCAGAAATTTTTGCATCCGCTCTCTCAAAGTCATTACTCAGCTAACAAAAAAATGTTCTAAGAATGTTTTTGTTAATGTTCCCATTAAGTTATGAGAATGTTATTTCTGAATGTTCGAAACTTCCATTTTTTGAAAAATGTTTTTTTTTACTTGGGTTAGTTCACCCAAAAATGAAAATTACCCCATGATTTACTCACCCTCAAGCCATCCTAGGTGTATAAGACTTTTTTCTTTCAGACGAACACAATCGGAGAAATATTTAAAAATATCCTGGCTCTTCCAAGCTTTATAATGGTAGTGAATGGGGGGCCAAATTTTGAAGCCCAAAAAAGCACATCCATCCATCATAAAAGTAATCCACACGACTCCAGGGGGTTAATAAAGGCCTTCTGAAGTGAAGTGATGGGTTTTTGTAAGAAAAATATCCATATTTAAAAAACTTTATTAACTAATAATAGCTAATTAATAACTAGCTTCCGGCACACGGCCATACACATCGTTTTGCGGCTGAAGAGTAACCCTTGACCCGACGCATGACGTAATGATGAACGCGGAAGTGCAGAGGATAGAGCAAAACAAAACACCGGTCACGAATTAGAAATCTAAAATGATCATTTTTAAAGAGAAATGTCAGAGGATTTCAATATAAGAGAAGATGAGCGTGAGTTTGTTGCCCAGCCCTATTTGTTTAGACCGTGAGAGGCGTCTAAGCTTACGATACTCCTACATCCTGCGTCATACATTGTGTAAGGGGTTACTCATTTGGCACAAGTTGACAAACATTCTATTAACGTAACTGGAGGAACGTTTGTTCATAACTTTAAGAAAACCTTGGCAGAACATTAGCCAGTTGGTTCTAAGAATGTTCCCTGTTAACTGGGTACGGACCCCTGTGGTTTTGTCATCCAAGCATGGCGATTCCCTTTAGGAGACATTGACTCACGCGGCCTCGCCTCTCGACAGACCCTGAAATACACGGCTGGAGAAACGGTCGTTAAAGCGCCTTATTTTTGAACTAAGGTCAGGAAATCCCTTCAGGGGCCTTCCGTTGGGTCTGAGGCATTGAGGGACCAGTGGCCACCATAGCACGGGTAATCCATCGCATTTGCTCCACGCAAGCATGGGACCGCTGACTCTACGGCTCCTAAAACTGCGGTTTGGGTGGTGTAGAGCCATTCAGAGAGTTTCAAATGTGCTTTTTCTTCCAAAAGGCCTACAAAAAGACCACCTGGACTCCAGATAAGCTCCGTTTCCAAAAACGATTGGTGACTTCTTGCTGTTAGCCATTTAAATTTAAATAATGTAATGTTATTCTCTGGTATGTTTCAATTAAGTGTCGACTTTGTCTCAGATTTTTTTCTTAATCTTCCATAGTAGAAATACAAATGAGACACAAATGAGTCCTTTGTTGTCATTTGTTAGGAGTATGTTTTTTTTTTTCACTGCAAAAGATGATTTTCTTATGTATCCACGATACATTTATACATAAACAGACTTTTTTTCTCGCAATTCTGAATTCTTTTCTCAGAATTGTGAGATATAAACTCACAATTGTGAGTTACAAAATCCAATTCTGAGTGGACAAAAGACTGACGTTTTTCTCAGAATTGCGAGTTTATATCACGCAATTCTGACTTTATAAATTCTCAATATATATATACTGTGGCGGAAACAAGCTTCCATAGTCTACCAATACTCTAATGAGAGTTGGTATTGGCAAAGTTACTACTGTAGTTAGTAGAATGTCTAAAGCGGACTATACTCATCTTATTAGCGACACCGGTGGCCGTTAAGTGAACTGCAGCCCGCAACTTATTGCTCATGCTCATGCTTATGCTAATTGTAAATAGGTTGCATTAACATGCCATCCACGCTGCTGAGAGTGACGTTTAGATGAATGAGTAAATACGTGCTGCGCGCTTTCCTCTCAATAACAAAATAAACGCAACAATAATGAGAAAACAGCAGTTCAGAAAGCATCTGATGATAGCGATGTGGATATGTTTGCACCAGCTCTGTGATTCACCGGCATCATGTCGACAGATGATGATGAGGTAATTAAAATTACACTGTTATGATAGTTTTATTATCAAGTATATTTGAGACTATAGAATATATAGATCTGGCTATGTGAGACTACAGTTTGAATTAATCCCTTTTCTTTGCATGACACATTGACATTACAGTACAGAATTTCTCTTTGGGTTTTATCCTGAACATTGTATAAGCATTCATTTCATGTGTCACAGAACGAAAGAGAGGCTCTCGTTAAAGTCATATCCTTTTGATTTTCCCTCAGTCCTTCACATAACAATCAGGCTTTCATAGACGAAGTCAGGGAAGGTCTCGTTTCATTACAAGCTGTCAATAAAAAAGTGATTAATACATGAAAATTCTTATATATTGCTCCTTTAATGAGGTTTCATTTATGATTCCCCTTTCCAAGGACCACACCGGCCAGTCATGAATGTAATTTTGATGTTGAAACACATGCAGCTGAGAAGCGCTCACAGTTCACCATGACTTGTGTGCGGCCTACAGACTCTAGATGCATTAAGCGGGTGCGCACGTGTGCGTTTGCGGCTCTGTTGCCCCAGACAGGACAGGGTCCTTGGGGTCAGAAACACAGGCTTCATTTAGGAAGTGGTTCATGACCAGCTTGGAAACTATTAACAGGGCTGGTCTCTATGCCACGCCACTGTTAGACCAATTCCACTACAACTGTACAGGCCCAGACGGGATCTGCTGTGCTGATTTTGGGGTGAAATCCACAGAATTGTGAACTGATTTGAAGATAATGTAATGTGTTAAACTTTGTACACGTCAGAATACAGATTTTTGTCAAATTTATTTATATAGCACTTTTCACAATACACATTGTTTCAAAGCAGCTTTAATATCTTCATTAGAGCTGGCTGATAATATATACAGGCTGAGATTTGGTATATAGTATGGAAGCTACTAAATAAAACAATTTAAAAAGTAATTGCGACTTTTTATCTTACAATTCTGACTTTTTTCTCACAATTGCGAGTTATAAAGTCAAAATTGCGAGTTAAGTCAGAATTACATGATACAAACTCGCAATTGCGTCTTATAAAGTCAGAATTGCGAGACATTTTTCTCAGAATTGCGAGTTTATATCACGCAATTCTGATTTTATAACTCACAATTGTGACTTTATATCTTGAAATTCTGAGGGGAAAAAAATCTGAATTGTGAGATATAAACTCGCAATTACCTATAACCCGTAATTAATTATATTTTTATTTCATGGCGGAAACAAGCTTTCGATAATGTAGTATGTATCGATTTACGTGAGTATACTGTATGTATGTGAATAAAGCTGGATATAAAGTATATCCAACATTATATATGTGTGATAATACAGTTTACATTTGTAGCAATCATGCAGCTAAGATTTGTTATAGACAAATCTTGTAGACCTGTCGACAAACCAGTCTACAGTAGTTGACGCCAATACCTGTGAAATTTCATAATTTTTTGGATACCATAGTAAAAACTAATAAGCTAATAAACACTTCTTTATTTTAAAAAATATATTAATATAAATATAAACGAATTTATTTAAAACTTTTTACATACATTTCTTAACTAGGCAGACATTTTCACACTGTTTCTTCTTGCAATTATTTATGAAATTTACCAGCAATTTCTTTAGTGTTGTTACTATGACTTATTGAGGACTTTTGTATGTTTATTGTGTTTGTTTTGCTGACCTTTCTCCTTTGCTGCTAATATTAACAGCTGTCGTTTGGTTTCCATAACTCTTTCCTGACACCCCATTTTTTTTTCTCCATATCGTAAAGTTCACCGCAATGGCCAATACTCAGGGAAGTTCCTCTCTCTCCCTCTCCTAAGTCTTTTTTTAACCCCTTGGCCACACAGTAACGTGTTTTCCTGATATGTGTGCGGTGAGCGTGCGTAAGACCTGACCTTTTTTTCTCTGGAAATGCTCTGTAGTGTGTCACCAGCAACATGGAGGAAAAACTGAACAGCAGTGCTGACTTACACAACGCTGTATTTTTAGGGCCACGCTGGATGATGCTGCCAACTTACAAGTGGCTTCCCGCCCAAAATACACCTGAATCTCCTGAAAACTGTTAAGAACATGTCCAGGTCATACTTCACCCTTTATTTATGTATTTATTTATTGTATGTAGAAAAATTAAGTCTATTTTTAGGACTATTAGAAGTTTTTGTTGTCCCGTCATATCCGTAAATAGAGAAAAGTTGCTCCGGTGTCATGAAAAATCGGGCCCTCCCTCAAAATCGGGTCTCCCCAAACTGTCAGTTAATGATTATCCTAATTATATACGAATGATACCAATTTAAATTACCCATATAGCTTACTATATATGCGTAAGAAAACAAATTAGTGCATAATAAAACCAATTGAACGTAATTGATTACCTGTTAATTAATAATTATAATAGCCTATTAAGTGAATAGAACATCATTAGTTTGTTTTATTCATAACTGAAATATTTGGACATTTAACAATTTAACACAATTACATTAAAGATGATTGTGAATACATGTAGGGTAAGTGCAAATGCTATCAGGCTAATCGGGTATCTGTATGCTATGCTAGTACATAAGCTAACTAATACAGACATAAATGGTCATTATAACGGCATTTATCGTGATGTGATTTTGTAGGAATTGTAAATAGGCACTAAAGAGAGTACCTATTAAAAGTAATTTGAACCAATGGGAACGCTTGGGGTCCTAATGGAGACCCGATTTCGGGGGTTTGTCACTACACCGGCTACTTTAACATGTGTCTGGTGTGGGAGTGGCACAGGTTAGTCATCACAATGAGTAAGAAAGGTTGACATGGAGCCACTAATTCTCCAACCTCCACCCGTTTTAAACAAACGCCAAACAGAGGACAGTCTGCTGGCAAAAAGAGCTCGTAATAAAACAAGAATCAACATAAGTTTGGCTTTTTCAGAGATGGCGAGAACTGAGGGATTTGAAATGTTGTAAAAGCGATGTGGAGATAATGACGTTTTTATTATATGTAGCTCGCTAACAGAGTTCATTGTAAAGCATTATCTGTTGTGAAGGATCATTTCATTATGGTTGTTGAAGCGCTGCTTTCAAGGAAGTACCGTGTTTATTAATGGATAAAGCTACAGTAACATCTTCAGCTAGTCAGCTTGAGATCCTTTCCATCTAAACTGGTTATATCTCTTAAGTAGTGAATGTTTTATGAGCACTATGATAACCATATTCATCCACAGTCACGCAGAAAACAAAGTCAAGCACAACCAAAACAACGTTCTTCTGAAAAATACATAGTTTTTCTTTTAACCGCTAGAGGGCCAAAAGTTACATAGTGTACCTTTAATTTATGGCAGCACATTCTCATGGCAATTCATAACTATTTTACATATTGGTGGCTAATTTGTATGAATTCGTATAATATGAATTTAGTATGTTTTTTTACCGTCATCTTACGCCCAAGTGACGGTTATATGTGATGCATTTTGTTGTTGTTGCTTTCCTGCATTATATTAACGAGAATGAGTTTATTTTTTTACCGTACAGTAATTACTTTTTTTTTTTTTTAAATATTATACTAATAAGAATGACACTTCTTTTTTGCTTTATAGTTGTTTTTGATGAGATATTTCTGCTCTTGAATAACAAAAATTACATTTGTTTCCACATTATGGTAACAAGAATGAGATTTTGTTTTGCTTTATAGTAATATTTTCCACGTTACACTAATGAGACTAATTATTTTGCATTAGAGTGAGAATTTGTTTTAATGTCATGAAAATAATCTCACAATGCAAAAAAAGCCTTCAAGGAAAACCTCATTTCTGTCTTTTAGTCTTTTTTTTTCTTCTTGATTTTAGGGTGAAATATGGCCAGGACATTTCTTCACGAGGTAAAATTTTTGAAAGGACTTTTAGTTACACCACAGACGTTTTCCCGTTCAGGTATAACGGCATTTCTTTATCTTAACATTCTCTACAAACATAAACCCTGACTGTCAGAGCGTTTGGAGAGAAACTTGTCGTCGCATCTGTTCCCGAAGTGAGGCTCCGGTGGAGCCGGGTCTCTTTTAGCAAGGGCTCCTCTCAGCTTCGTCCCTTTTGTGCCGTCTGAGTGGGTCTCTCCATTCACGTCTAACAGCGGGATAATAGCCTTCTCATTCTCAACCCCCATCCACAGCCTCCTCCCGTCCAATTCCCCACTCTAATTACGTTCCCTTGGAGCAGAAGAAGAGAAGGAGGGGGAAAACAACGCAGAAAAAAACGCAAGACTCTTCATTCATCCAACCCCTGCGCATTGTTTTGGAACAACAAACTGTGAACCCCACATTCAGCCACGAGAAAGAGGCGCAACGGTCAAAAGCGCTCAAGAGCCGGACCACCGTTTCCCGTGATTCGCTGAGGGTCCGAGACTCTGATGAGGTGGAGGTTTAATCCCCGCTGTGCCGGTTAATGGAGGTCTCCTCGGGGATGCATTAGGTCCTCGTGTGGGAATCAAAAGCCACTCAACAATAACGTAATCAGCGTGTTTTCACTGTGAAAAAGCTTTTTAGACAACACTGAGCATTACCCCCTCTCTGAGTCCCCACAAAACCCTTTCAGACGACCCGTTTTTACGAGTCGGATTAATTCGATGTGTTTTGTATCCCCTGCTGCTTGAAGGATGAAGTAGAGGTCTGAAGAGATGAGGACACCCACTGTTTGAACCCGTCATGCATACGTGACCATAGTGCCGTCATCTACAACAGGTGTGCTGAAAAATTGAGTCCCCCCAGGAATCGGGTCTCCTCTCGGACCCTGAGTGATCCCATTGGTTCAACTGACTTTTAATGGCTAGTATTTTTAGCGCCTGATGGCAATTCCTGCAAAATCACATAATGATTTATATAGTTTAAATGCGTTTTAATGTTGTTTGTGCACTTAATGTAATAAACATCATATACAATAGTTAAATAGGTTATAATTAGTCAAGACATCGCGATAACAACTTTTGATCAGGCATTACCGCCTAGGTCCTAAAGTAGACCCGATCCCTGGGGGGGGGACTCGATTTTTGATTTCTTGTAGCTGGCATCCCAGTTAACAGGGAACGTTCTGGCAAGGTAGTTATGAACAAACATTCTTCCAGTACAGTTCAAATAATGTTCTCAAAACTTTAGCACGTTATTTGACATTATTTATACATTGTTCATGTAATGTTTTTTTCTGAAACATTATAGTTGGACGTTCCTCTAACGTTTTTTAAATGTTACTACTTGTTTCAGAATGTTTGTTCAAAAGTAACGTTCCCATAATGTTTGTAGAATAATAAATTGGAATGTTCCCTCAACATTCACATAACCAAGAACGTTTTTAAATGTTTAAAAAAAAAAACTGGACATTTTGAACATTCCGAGAACATTGGGAACGTTAGCAAAATGTTCTTAGAACATATTTTTGTTAGCTGGGATTATAGTTGATGTGTAAAATAAAAGTTAGCCAAGAGTAAAGGCCCATTCACACCAAGAACGATAACTATAAGGATAAAGATATCGTTTTAGCATTTAAAGCATTCTAATTCAAAGATTCTACACTACAACTATAACGATAATGGGACAGAATTGTTGGAATCACTTTAAACATTTTTTTCCAGCTGATGAATGATAACAACATTGACAGCCAATCAGAATCCATCCTGCTTTAAAGAGCTCAAACTCTTAAAGCAGAATAGATTCTAATTGGCTGTCTGTGTTTTTATCGCTCATCAGTTAGAAAAGCTTGTTCTGAAACGATATTGTTACTCTGTGCCGTTATCGTTATAGTTGTGGTGTGGACTCTGCTATTCTTTTACATTTAGAACGTTTTTTTTTTTTAATGATATCGTTATCGTCCTTGGTGTGAATGTGCCTTAAGAATGTGCGATATGCCTAAAATTTTGAGTGATTTTATATGACAGCAACATATTGAGATTGAGTAATTTTTGCTGGAAATTGTGTCCCATGTAGGAAGGTTTTATTAAAGGGGACCTATAATGCCCCTTTCACAAGATGTAATATAAGTCTCTGGTGTCTCCAGAATGTGTCTGTGAAGTTTCAGCTCAAAATACCCCACAGATCATTTATTATAGCTTGTCAAATTTGCCCCTATTTGGGTGTGAGCAAAAACACGCCGTTTTTGTGTGTGTCCCTTTAAATGCAAATGAGCTGCTGCTCCCGGCCCCCTTTCCAGAAGAGGGCGGAGCTTTAACAGCTCGCGCTTCAGTCGCTCAACAACAACAAAGCTGGAGAATCTCACGCAGCCAAAATGAGGATTGTCAGTGAAGGTGTTCAGCTTTAAGGCCTGTACACACCGGGATGAATATTGCGCGCGATTATCGCCGACGTTTAATGCCTCATGACTAAACAAAGTGCGCCAGTGTGAGTGTGCACACCGACGTGAAAAACGGCAGGCGTAAAAGCGTCATTTTAAAAGCGTCGTTTTAAAAGCGCCACGTTAAAAACTGGCAAAAACTTTGTTCACGTGCATGGAGCTGCTGAAGTTACAGTTAAACACGACTTGGTGGCGCTCAAGCACAAAACGGTCTTGCCTAGCACACATTGATACCAAGACGACGCAGAGGAAGTAAGTAGATGAGGAAGACCCGTTCTTGGCCACACCAATAGATGTCTATTATTTCTGTATTTTTACTGTTTTTTTTTTTGTTTTGTTTTGTTTTTTTCTTTTACATTCAAGAAATATAGTTGAGAATGTCTGTTTCATAAATATGTTTATTTGCACTACCGTTCACTTGCACTACTGTCATTGTGACTTATTTGCACTACCGTTTCTGACTACCATCTCTCATATGTCATATGTATGCCATACATGCCATTTTATATCTGCATTTTTATCTTCTTTAACTTTATTAATATCATATTTGCACTACCGTTAAGCACAAGCGCCATATACTGTCAGGGAGTGAATTTGCACGTTCACTCTGCGCATCGCCAGTGAAAATCGTTTGGGTATGATCACAAAAAACATCTCGAAAAACGCTGGCGATAAGCGCATGCGATATTCGTCCCGGTGTGTACAGGCCATTACATTGTTCAAACCGGAGTCAGACACTGATGGAGAAACTCAGGAAGAAGTTACAATTTTTAGGACGTTTCTGAATGGTTAGTGGATAAATTTATGTAGTTGCTGTGGAGTTGATTCAACTCATCGACTAGCATGTGCCACAAAGAGGGCTTTTCTTACTATTCCGTGAAGAAAAGTTAGTTTAGGATTAGTTGGGAAAGGTAATCTTTTGTTAATCTTTTGTGCAAATCCGACGTAAAATGACGGCATGTCAACAACACTCTACTACAACAACTCTTCCTCTTCTCTAAAGCAGCCCAACATGGCCTCGCCCCCTTTGTTGCGTGTTCTTAGGGGCGGGATTTATGTAAATTTTAGGGTTTGTGATGTCACTAACCCGGGAAGAAGCTCGTTGTAGTTCCTACCAGCCATTTAAAAAGCAATTTCTGTAAAAGAAAATATCTCCCTTTGCATTGAACTTTGAGCGTCGTAACTTTGCAGATGTTGTTTATGCTCAAACAGCAACATTATACACTAACTAAAGTTAAAAAAGTCAAATCATAATCAACCACCATTTTAAATGGTTATGTGGATTTTAAATGGTTATACTTTTTTTGGATAATCCAATTTATTAATTGCTTTTTCAAATGCTTAGTCGCATTTGGTTATTTTCTCTTCTTACTTACAGTAAGCAAAATATTAAGAAAAAACTAATTTGTCAATGAAAATAAATGATAGTTCCTCACAATTCTCTTTTATTTATGCCCGGAGACATTTCCCCAGAAATTCATTTCTGTTAAATACTTTAAAAATTACGACGTTTTTTGATGTTTCTCCCTTCCTAAATCACAGCGGCTTCATTTATCAGATTCACATGTGCAAATAAACAACTGTCAGGCTGAGTTTTGACCAGTGTTAACAAGTCTGCCGTACTGTCTTGAAGCACGTCACCTTCTTACAGACAAATGTAGTGGATGCTTTCAATTAGGTAATCTGACACAACATTTTCCCGGCTGTTTCCAATAACAGATGACGGGCCGTCACGTTCACCGCTGAAACATCATTCAACTGAAGATTCGTCTTCAAACATTAAAACCAGCCTTTCAAATGTAAACTAACATAATCAAGATGGATCTGCTTTTTGGAACAAACAATAAAACCAAAAGCATTTCATGAATTGGAGGCCAGGATAGTTTCAACCCAAACACACAGGCTGACGTCCAGACAAAAGCACAGGACTAATCGAACGTTTGTTTTCAGGTTATCAGTTTATCGGAGGAGTTACTCGTCTAAAGCCCTGAGCGAACATTACATAAATAACCTGTGACCTACAATTCAAAACAAACGTGTTTAACTGCCGTTTATAGAAATAAAACACTGGGGTGGAACAATGCAAAAATATATAAAATAATAATAAATTAATTAATGCTTATGAGATTATCTTTTGAGGCCCATTGCCACTAAAATTTAATAAAGCAATGTGGATGCACAGATAAGGCATGTTTACACAAACTATCTAGTCTGGAACATTTTGTTTCTTTTTAATATTTTGTCTCTGAATGATGAGTTGTTTTCTTGGCTGAGTTTGGGATGGAATACTAGTCTTTAAAAAACTGCTGAAAAGTACGCAAAGTGACCTCTTTACATGCAGTGCTGATATTGTAAATTAAAATGATCAAAAATAATCTAAAATATAAATATTACATGGAAATCTGAAACTTAAATCTGATTCAATTCACATATTGTGGGGAAGGTGTCCCTTATCCCTTAAGGTGTCTTGACATTGATTACAAGTTTACTATGTATCTTTAAATTCTACTGTATTTACCTAGTGTTATTTTAATTCTGAGACCACTGTTGTATAACTTTTTTTAAATTAATTAATTAATTAATTAATTAATTAATTTATTTATCATGTTTAATTGATCTTTTTAAATTTATTTATATATTTTATTTTTATTTATTTATATATTTATTTATTTATTGTTTATTTATTTATCTTTTTAATTTATTTTATATATTTCATTTATTTTATTTTGTTTTATTTATTTATATATTGTTTAATTTTATTATTCAATTCATTATTTTTTATTTTTATTTATTAATTATTTATTTAACATGTTTAATTAATTTATTAATCCTTTTAATTTATTTTAAATATTTTATTTATTTATTATATTGTTTAATTCATTTATTATTTAATGTATGTATTATTTATTTATTTATCGTATTTATTTATCTTTTTAATTTATTATATTTATTTATTTTTATTTCATGTTTTATTTATTTGTTTAATTTATTTATTTGTCTTTTTTATTTATTTTATATATTTTATTTATTTTTATTTTGTTTTATCTGTTATAGTATTTATTTATCTTTTTATTTATTTATTTTATTTATTCTTATCACATCATGCCTGTACTCTCAATGCTGATTATTCTGATATTGTAATAAAATAATAATAATAATAATAATAAATACAAAATAAACTTAAAAAACAAATGCTTCCTTGGCAACTAACTGAAATAAAATAAGTTTAAGTTGAAGTACTAAAATTACTAAAACTGAAATAAAATGCTAAGCTAAGTAGCAATATTAAAAAAAGCTATGAATAAAAAAATGTAAATAAAATATGATAAAAAATGAATGAATAAAAATAACAAAATAACAAAATTACTAAAAATTAAAATGATAAAAGCTCATTCAAAATATAAATAAATACTAAAAGTATTCTTCTTTGGATAAAACATCTGCTAAATGCATAAATGTAAATAAATTATATTAAATGAACGCTGTTTATGTGACCACTTAATATTCATTTTTTTATATTATTTTCTTGAAAATTAATGTGATTATTGTGTATTTTTATCTCCAGTTCATTTGTCACATTGGACATGGAAGATCAAGTGCATTGCATTGTGAGATATTGTATTCCTTGCAGTATGATTTATTGTATACTTTATTTTATGCACAACACAACAAAAGTAGTAGATCATCAATGTATTCTGTGCATACAGAAAATTAGCATACACGCACACGCAGAGATAATACGTCTACTAAGAGTAGTATGCTAGAATGCTTTCCCAAATTCAGCCCATCTCTTGCTACACTGAACGTGAGCAAATTGACCTTCGACCCCCGGGAGATATATACATTAAGAGGAGTTTAATAATCTGTGTTGGCAGCTCAAAGCGTCCCGTATGACAGACGCACGGCTCTCTCCATAACTGTGTTCACACCTTTGAGTATTACTTCAGACATTATGCTTTATGAATATCAATTCATCTTCTATCAATGTTCAACTCCCTTGCATTCCTGACCGCCTCCCTTTGCATTTGGAAATTAACCGTGCACTCGCTGTTTAAAGAGACACACCACTATTTCTGATACAATAACATCTACTTGTACAGAGGGGTGCAAAAGTCAGAGACCCCATTGACAATCTGGATTTATTTTATTTTATTTTATTTTGAACATTTTAAATATTTAATATTTTCTTTTAAATATTATTTTATATTTATTTTTTGTATTTTTAATATTATATATTATTGTACTTATTTATTATTATTATAAATAATTCTTACATTTCAAATGTTAAAATCACAGTAAGAGCTGGCGTCTGATTAATATTTGTGTGCATGTATGTGAGAAGTGTTTGCTGATCTTATGAGGACACAATTTCTGAAAATAGCCCTTGAAGAAAAAAGTGTGCATGTGCATTAGTGTGCTTTTGTTCAAGTGTGAGTACAAAACGTTCACCAAACCCTTCCACCACCCTAATGAATTCTTACACTGGTTAAATATTACCCACTCCTGACCCGGGGCTTCACCCTACATACATAAGCAGAACAAAATGAACTTCTCAAACACCAAAGAAACTGAATCAGGCCGGCCGGACAAACCTCAAAGAAGAAAAGAAGAAAACACTTCACAATGAAAACAGTCAGTCTTTGCAAGAGGAAATCACACTCTATATAAACACAATGTAAAGCTGCAAATGAGTCACACAGCAGGATGGATTTTTATATATATATATGTGTGTGTGTGTATTAATGAAATCATGACTTTTAAAAAGTGCACTTTGTAATAATGTCAAAATAAAAGTCTTTAAATCACATTTTTAAATCATTACGTTTTAATGATCTTTTCTTGTGCTTTAATTCACCCAAAAAAATGAAATTCTGTCATTAATTACTCACCCTCATGTCGTTCCACACACGTAAGACCTTCGTTCATCTTCGGAACACAAATTAAGATATTTTTGATGAAATCCGATGACTCAGTGAGGCCTCTATTGACAGCAAGATAATCAACACTTTCAGATGCCCAGAAAGCTACTAAATTCATATTTAAAACAGATCATGTGACTACAGTGGTTCAACCTTAATATTATAAAGCGACGAGAATACTTTTTGTGCGACAAAAATAACAAAATAGCGACTTTATTCCATAATATCTAATGATGGGCGATTTCAAAACACTGCTTCATGAAGCTTCGAAGCTTTACGAATCATTTGTTTCGAATCAGTGGTTCAGAGCGCCAAAATCACATGATTTCAGTAAACAAGGCTTCGTTACGTCATAAGTGTTTTGAAACTTCAATAGTTCACGTGACTTTGGCAGTTTGATACACGCTCCGAACCACTGATTCAAAACAAAAGATTTGTAGAGCTTCGAAGCTTCATGAAGCAGTGTTTTGAAATCGCCCATCACTAGATATTGTTGAATAAAGTCGCTATTTTGTTATTTTTGTCGCACAAAAAGTATTCTCTCTTCTTTATAATATTAAGGTTGAACCACTGTAGTCACATGAACTGTTTTAAATATGTCTTTAGTAGCTTTCTGGGCATCTGAAAGTGTTGATTATCTTGCTGTCAATGCAGGCCTCACTGAGCCATCGGATTTCATCAAAAATATCTTAATTTGTGTTCTGAAGATGAACGAAGGTCCTAGAGATGTGGAACGACATGAGGGAGAGTAATTAATGACAGAATTTTCATTTTTGGGTGAACTAACCCTTTAAAACGTTACATAGTGTAAGTGCCCAAAAAAATTACATTCAGTTTGCATTTAATTGTATTCTTTCATTAAGAAGTACTGTTTTTAATAGTATGCTGAAGTGAACTTCTTTTTCACAAGGGGTATTTCTTTTTAAAAACGAATATTCTGGCTTAATTTCATGCTGTTTTCCCCCCTCACAGATCACAAAAGGTGACCGTAATGAAGTCAGAAGAAAGTCTGACAGGATTGAAACGACATCAAGGTGAGTGAATGACATTTTCATTTCAATCTGGCGATGATCTAAGAAATGTCATATACAAAAACACATTTTTAGGCATTGTGATGAGTAAATATGGCATCCAAACTAAAACGTTTCTGCGTTTATCCTAATGGCAGTCAAGCGTTTTCAAAGCACGCTTGTTTTTCTAATTAAATGTTGGCAAAAGGTGAAGTTCCCGAACTCCTCATCGTCCAAAATAAAAACAAAACAGCTGTGGCCCCGCCATGCAGACCAAACCACGACAAAGGATTCCCATGGCTGAACGCATGACAGACTGTAGCGAGCCGCTTAAACCGCAGGACGCTTTTCTCACGGCACGCCACGCAGGGATCAGAGGTCACGGTCGAGGGGGCGACAGATGCGGTCGGGGGATTCGGTTCACCGTGAGCTTTACAGAGCAAGAAATGAATCTTTCGCAAACGCAATTTACAGGCGCTCCCCGAGGTCATTGCGTTTGCATTGGTAATTTATTTGAAAAAGGCAATAAGAGCGCTGTCGTTTTGTGTAGTAGATCAATATCCTATATTTGCTTTTCTTCTGAGAACAAAACTTCAGGTCATCAAAAGCGCACCAGGATCATTTCTGGGAGGGGGAAATATTACAAGTCAGATGGCTTGCCAAGAAAACGGCATCGGCTTAATTGCTAATTATACGTTTCAAACAGACAGAGCGAAAGAAAAATATTTTATCATGCAAAGCTCATGCAGCGGACCACAAACGTCAGAAAAAAAATAATAATTTCCTAAACATCGTAAAACGTACATGGCACGAGGCCTCAGAACAACAAACAGATCTGAAATGTGTCGTGTGAGTCTGGCAGGGAGTGGAAGGAGAGGAAAAACATCCTCCGGTCCTGCCAGTACAAACATCAGCGGCAAGCCCAAGCTCACAATCTCATATTATTTGTGTCAGACCAAACATGCATCAAAAAATTCTACAAACCGCATTTCATATTGCGCTGAATTGAATGTGAAAACAATACCTTTCCCAAACAAACAGCATGCAAATCACAAATATTAATGCAAACTATTTCATTTGGGACTTTTGCAAGTGATGAGCCATGTAGATTGTGCAAAAATACTATTACATGAGCTGCATAAATATGCGATATTTGACATTTGATGCAGAGAATTTTATGTCAACAATGTGTTTTTTGAAAGAAATGAACACTTTTATGCAGCAAGGACACATTAAATTGATCAAAAGTGACAGTAAAGTCATTTATAATGTTACAAAAGTTTTCTATTTCAAATGAATGCTGTTGATGAAAAAATCCTGAATATGTATCATTTCCACAAAAGTATCAGAAATCAGAAATGTGTCTCTAAAAATAACCCAAGTTGAATTGATAATGGACAAACCCAGCGGTTGGGTTAAATGTTTGCCCAACATGCAGTATTTAACACAACTATAATTATTATTCATTAAACTTATTAATAAATGTTCATTTATTAAACATATTAATAAATGTTATTTTCTAACATATTTTGGGTTCATTTTAAGCAAGCCAGCCCATTAGCTGGGTTAAAACAACCCAATCGCTGGGTTAAAACAATCCATTCGCTGGGTTAAAAGGTTAAAACAACCCAGTCATTGGGTTAAAACAATCCATTCGCTGGGTTAAAACAACCCAATCGCTGGGTTAAAACAATCCATTCACTGGGTTAAAACAACCCATTCGCTGGGTTAAAACAACCCAATCGCTGGGTTAAAACAATCCAATCGCTGGGTTAAAACAATCCATTCGCTGGGTTAAAAGGTTAAAACAACCCAGTCATTGGGTTAAAACAATCCATTCGCTGGGTTAAAACAACCCATTCACTGGGTTAAAACAACCCATTCGCTGGGTTAAAACAATCTAATCGCTGGGTTAAAACAATCCATTCGCTGGGTTAAAAGGTTAAAACAACCCAGTCATTGGGTTAAAACAATCCATTCGCTGGGTTAAAACAACCCATTCGCTGGGTTAAAACAATCTAATCGCTGGGTTAAAACAACCCATTCGCTGGGTTAAAACAATCCATTCGCTGGGTTAAAACAACCCAATCGCTGGGTTAAAACAACCCATTCGCTGGGTTAAAACAACCCAATCGCTGGGTTAAAACAACCCAATCGCTGGGTTAAAACAACCCATTCGCTGGGTTAAAACAATCCATTCGCTGGGTTAAAACAACCCAATCGCTGGGTTAAAATGAACCCAAAATAGGTTGGAAATTAAAAATCAGACACATAATTACTAGAGGCAACAATAACAATCAAAATGTGAACATTTATTAATAAGCAATTTAATTAATATTTGTTTAATTAATATTCATTAAACTTATTAATAAATGTTCATTTATTAAACATATTAATAAATGTTAATTTCCAACATATTTTAGGTTCATTTTAGGCAAGCCAGCCCATTAGCTGGGTTAAAACAACCCATTTTTTGTAGTTACATGAGTATGTAGTAAGTTTAATTTTATTATTTGTATTATACCTTGTTTTTCCAGGCTGTTTGCAACCCAACCAGAATGACGCTGTACACCGTATTGGATGGTCAGTTCATCCTGACGGACGTCTCTGTCGCTCACCTGTAGATGCAGGTGTATCCTAGTTCAACTCGTTCACTGTAGCTAAAGGAAGACGTTTGTCTAGACAGCATGTCCTAGGATACATTTAACCCCTCGATGAAGCATACACAATCTGTCCAAAACCTTTTAAACGCTGCCATCCCTCACCAGTCCTTCTTTGTTGTAAAGTAATGAACACTACAGGTGATGAACATTTTCAAAAGGTCTAAAACGGAGCTAGTGTTCACAGGAACCTGGCTCCCCAAGGCCTCAAGACACTGTTGTGTCGTACTGCACTTCATTTGAATTAATGTGTTGCATGAGTTATATTTACACTGTCGACCAATTAAGATTTATTTTTATGTCTTGCATCTTGTTGCATGCATTGCGGCTTGACCTCCCCTCACTTTGAACACAACTCTGTTCTAAGAACGTTTTCCCATTAAGTTAAGAAAACGTTAATTCTGAATGTTCTCTGAATCCAGTTTATTAAATGTTTTAAAATCATTTATTCTAAAGGAACATTCTATTTTGTGAACATTATTGGAATGTTACTTTTGAATGTTCTCTGAACATTCTAAAACAGGCAGCAACATTTAAAAAATGTCAGATGAACGTCCAACTAAAACGTTTCAGAAAAAAAAAACATTCCATGAACGATGTATAAATAATGTTTTTGTGCTAACATTTTGAGAACACGATTAAAGACCGGATAACGGTGAATGAGCGTTCTATAAATGTTACTGGAACGTTTGCTCATAACTTTGAGAGAACCTTGCCAGAACATTCTGAGACTGCTCTATGTTAGCTGGTTTTATGTCTGGTAAAACACCACAGAAATTTAAACACATGCAAAATGGAAATTAAGGCAGAAACTGCTGAAAACACAGAATTGGATCGTCAACAAAGCTGGAATTGCTGGAATTCAGCTATGCTAAAATCAAATATTCAACGTTCTGAAAAGTCTGACGCACAAAACGCAAGGAAAAGAAATGTCCAAAAGAAACATTCGTCCGATAGACTGGAAGACGTGAAGAAATCCCCCCCCCCCCATTTCACCTGCCATCTGTGGGAAACCTCCTGTGGTGCGTTCAGTTAGCGCACGGTTGGGCTGCGTGAGCGCGTTTGCCAAGTAAAGCCATGAGTCATGAAGCCACTGGGATGTTAAACACATTGGCCATTTCCTGCTGAGTCACAGCACTCGTTTAGTCATTATGCTGTGATTAGCTGCACTGCTAAATGGATAAGTGAGTAGCAGTAGCAGTAGCGAGCAGCCGAGAAGAAACGTCAGGTCGAATGAAGGGTGCGCATTGGCTCTTGAGGAGCGTTCGCTCCACAGCGCTTGACAGCTGTGATTGTTTTCAGTAAAAAGATGAATTGTGTTAGAAGTTGCACATTACATAGAGGGATATAGTGGTAAAAACAAGGTCTGAGAACTATAAACTTAGTGCACAAGTTTGCATCTATGCAAACTCAAGTGACAATGCTTATTAATAGGTTGTAAACAATTAGAAACAGTACAATAAAAGCGGCAATAACACTTGCATATCTGAACTATAGTAAAAGACATCATAACGTGCAATATTACAGTGAAATCTGCAACTGAAATCAACTATAATTAGAGTTATAGATCAATTTTGTTCTGATTTGAAGGTTTGAAGTTTTTTAGCGAGTCAAACAAGAGACTTTAATTTTGGAAAAATGTGAAAAATGCCACAAAAATGAATCGATAAACTATAATAAAAAGCTGAATAAATGCTATTTTGCAAGATCAAATATATGAATTTGATTTTATGTGCTGATGGTTTATAATTTTAAAGAATTATTTGCACACATCCATATACATAATATAAAAAATGATTGTAATAAAAGAACGTATTAACTTCAAACCACTTTTTTTTGTTGTTGTTTACCTCAAAACTATTGTGAGCTATCACTTTAAATCACAACGAAGAGGAAGTGACATCATCAGAGGAGCCATGTTCAAAAGATGGGCTGCGTCCAAAATCCCACACTGTCTTGAGCAGGTACTTATTTTGAATAAATAATTACTTAAGCGCTAAAAAGTATGTTCTATATAGTATGAATGTAATCCAGATGTACTATATCCGCCATGTTGTCATTATCATGTGACCTACCAGCGTCACTTCAAAGAAATGTTCCTGTCAGAATATCCCAACATATTTTTTATTAATTTACCTTAAGATGGAAAAGCATACTTTGTCTGGTAAATTGTTGAAAATCCAAAAGAAATTTCAGAAAAGGCACCTGTTTAAAAGAATTAAATGATTTGTTATCAGGCAAAACCTGGAAAACTCAACATGCTTAATAAAAATCTGCTATAAAGTAACAGACTTTGTTTGTTAAATCTGTCTCAGATGTAGTTGCACCGCATGTGTCTTGAAAACACGGGCCCGGTTCAGTCCAGCCGTATCACAGCAACAGCCGGTCTGTAAATCCACAGGCTTGACTCCAGCTGGCGGGACCAGTGGTGTGGAGCGTCCTCAAACACAACGAGGTTTCCACACGGCAAACCAAACACAAGAGCCCAGCATCTCTCGAGCAGTGCAAACAGCCGTCCCACATGACGTCAAGACTCTTCTTGTTTTCTGTGCTCTGAACCAAATGGACAGCGGTCAGTCTAATGCAGAACTCAATCATCAGAGGACTCTATTTTACTCATCAGGATTTGATAAAATAGTGTCCCAGAGTTTCAGTCCTTACACTAATTTTGTAAATTTTGTCACTCATTTTTCTTTTTGTTGTCAGGTGTCTATTTTTTCTGTGTTGCACCAGGAAGCCTCCCATATATATATATATATATATATATATATATATATATATATATATATATATATATATATATATATATATATATATATATACACCAATCAGGCATAACATTATGAGCACTGACAGGTGAAGTGAATAACACTGATCATCTCTTCATCACGGCACCTGTTAGTGGGTGGATATATTAGGCAGCAAGTGAACATTTTGTCCTCAAAGTTGATGTGTTAGAAGCAGGAAAAATGCTTAAGGATTTGAGCGAGTTTGACAAGGACCAAATTGTGATGGTTAGACGACTGGGTCAGAGCATCTCCAAAACTGCAGCTCTTGTGGGGTGTTCCCGGTCTGCAGTGGTCAGTATCCATCAAAAGTGCTCCAAGGAAGGAACAGTGGTGAACCGGCGACAGGGTCAAGGTTTACTGAAGGCTGGCCCGTGTGGTCCGGTCCAACAGACGAGCTACTGTAGCTCACATTGCTCAAGAAGTTAATGCTGGTTCTGATAGAAAGGTGTCAGAATACACAGTGCATCAGTTTGTTTCGTATGGAGCTGCATAGCTGCAGACCAGTCAGGGTGACCATGCTGACCCCTGTCCACCGCCGAAAGAGCCAACAGTGGACACGTGAGCATCAGAACTGGACCACGGAGCAATGGAAGAAGGTGGCCTGGTCTGATGAATCACGTTTTCTTTTACATCACGTGGATGGCCGGGTGCGTGTGCGTCGCTTACCTGGGGAACACATGGCACCAGGATGCACTATGGGAAGAAGGCAAGCCGGCGGAGGCATTGTGATGCTTTGGGCAATGTTCTGCTGGGAAACCTTGGGTCCTGCCATCCATGTGGATGTTACTTTGACACGTACCACCTACCTAAGCATTGTTGCAGACCATGTACACCCTTTCATGGAAACGGTATTCCCTGGTGTCTGTGGCCTCTTTCAGCAGGATAATGCTCCTGCCACAAAGCAAAAATGGTTTAGGAATGGTTTAAGGAGCACAACGAGTTTGAGGTGTTGACTTGGCCTCCAAATTCCCCAGATCTCAATCCAATCGAGCATCTGTGGGATGTGCTGAACAAACAAGTCCGATCCGTGGAGGCTCCACCTCGCAACTTACAGGACTTAAAGGATCTGCTGCTAACATCTTGGTGTCAGATACCACAGCACACCTTCAGGGGTCTAGTGGAGTCCATGCCTCGACGGGTCAGGGCTGTTTTGGCAGCTAAAGGGGGACCAACACAATATTAGGAAGGTGGTCATAACGTTGTGCTTGATCGGTGTATATATATGATATTATTTAGTCTTTAGAGTGAGAAAAGCTTTATAATTGTGATCTTTTGTCTATTTTCTTCTAGTAATCAAGGACTAGCTCATCTCAGGGCTTTGAAACTGAAGCGTGCAGCACAGGACAGTGTGTCGTGCGGGACGGGCGGTGCTGGCATGCACAGGTGCGCACCTTAATTACACAAGTCACCTCGCTCAGGTTAGATATTATCCCATATCAAACAGCCCATTCAAAAGAGACCGAGATCAAAAAGACGACCGTGTGTGTGTGCGCTATGGGAGTTTTGATTAAGTACGACACATGCATTGATCTCCCAGATTAAAGACAGGAAGTTACAATGGCAGTTTGTTATGCCAAGTTTGAAGCCCTGCCAGAGAGTGAGTCACCCGAGAGTCCAGCTCACCTCGGCAACAAGCTCAATGTGGCCTGTTCAGATGAATACGGTGTCTGGGTAGGGTCATAGAGTCGAGATGAACTTTACTCTAGTCAAAGACGGCATCTGTCAGATCTCCATTAGAACTGTGGGAAAGAGTTTTCAAAGGTGCGGAATGACAGAAAATCCTCTTTCAGTGTGATTATACGTGATTTAGTCATTTTGTTATGTGCTGTTGGCAATTTATTATTATATTTTAAATCTTTATATTTACCTTCAAGTAAATTTAATTTAAGTGTTTAGGGTGTTGCTACACAGTTGCTAGGGTGTTTTAGACAGTTTCCAGGGTTGTTTTGCTCGTCCTAAAGTGTTCTATGTTTTTTTTTAGTATATTACTATGGTTGCTAGGGTGTTGCTATGTGGTTTCTATGGTGGTGTTCTCCTATGCCTGTGGTGTTCTAAGTGATTTCAGCATATTACTATGTGGTTGCTAGGGGGTTGCTATGGTGTTTTAGGTGGTTGTCGGGCTGTTTTGCAGGTCCTGAGGTGTTGCTATGGTGTTGCTATGTGGTTTCCAGGGTGTTGTTCTGCACTCCTTAAGGTGTTCTATGTGTTTTTAGTACATTGTTGTGTTGTTGCTAGGGTGTTTCTGTTGTGATCTAGGTAGTTGCTAAGGTGTTGTTCTGCACTCCCTAAAGTGTTTTATATATTTTTAGTACATTGCTGTGTTGTTGCTAGGGTGTTTCTGTGGTGTTCTAGGTGGTTACCAGGGTGTTGTTCTGCCCTCAGTTCATTGTTGTGTTGTTGCTAGGGTGTTTCTATGGTGATCTAGGTAGTTGATAAGGTGTTGTTCTGCACTCCCTAAGGTGTTCTATGTGTTTTTAGTACATTGTTGTGTTGTTGCTAGGGTGTTTCTGTGGTGATCTAGGTAGTTGCCAGGGTGTTGTTCTGCCCTCAGTTCATTGTTGTGTTGTTGCTAGGGTGTTTTTATGGTGATCTAGGTAGTTGATAAGGTGTTGTTCTGCACTCCCTAAGGTGTTCTATGTGTTTTTAGTACATTGTTGTGTAGTTGCTAGCGTGTTTCTATGGTGTTCTAGGTAGTTGCCAGGGTGTTGTTCTGCACTCAGTTCATTGTTGTGTTGTTGCTAAGGTGTTTCTGTGGTGATCTATGTGGTTTCCAGGGTGTTGTTCTGCATTCCCTAAGGGGTTCTAATGTGTTTTTAGTACATTGTTGTGTGGTTGTTAGGGTGTTTCTATGGTGTTCTAGGTGGTTGCCAGGGTGTTGTTCTGCACTCCCTAAGGGGTTCTAATGTGTTTTTAGTACATTGTCGTGTTATTGCTAAGGTGTTTCTACGGTGTTCTAGGTGGTTTCCAGGGTGTTGTTCTGCACTCCCTAAGGTGTTTTGTTTGTTTTAGTACATTTTTGTGTTATTGCTAAGGTGTTTCTACGGTGTTCTAGGTGGTTGCCAGGGTGTTGTTCTGCACTCCCTAAAGTGTTCTATGTATTTTTAGTACATTGCTGTGTTGTTGCTAGGGTCTTACTATGGTGTTCTAGGTGGTTGCCAGGGTGTTGTTCTGCATTCCCTAAAGTGTTCTATGTATTTTTAATACATTGCTGTGTTGTTTCTATGGTGTTTCTGTGGTGTCTAGGTGGTTGCCAGGGTGTTTTTCAGTATATCTTATTTCAGAATTTTTGTACTTCAACGTATATTTGTTTTAGTAAGTTGCCAGGGCAACTTTTTTAAGTTTACATTTTTTTTAAATCAAATATTCATTTTTTTAATTGTATTTCAGCTTTTTCATTTACATATAATTATTTTTAATAGTTTTAGTCTACCTTAATGGTAAAGGCACTGAATCACCATCTGGAGTCTGTCACTTTGAAAACCGCCTTCTAGACGTGTTTGCAGCACACAGTTCTAGAACATTTGTATTTGAAAACCGTAAATGTTTTCTGGTTGATCTACCATGTGTCTGTGTACTAACTGGGGTCTATATGCAAATATGATTTGTCATTGCCACTGTTCGACCGTTTTGGAACCTGCCACAGGAAATATGAAGCTCTCTAATGTGTCACGGACCACTGCTTTGCCCAAGCAGAAGGAAAAGCGAGAGTGTTTCCATCTCTTGTGTGCCCCCACAAACACACACACACATTGTATCATGGAAATCCCACAGATTACAGGCCACTGTTCACATAATTGCTATTCCACAAACCAGAGCGTAATCACCATTTCCTGCGTGACGAGTCGCTGCCACTGCACCCAGAAACGTCTTTATAGAGTCAGGGGGTCCCGCTGAAAACACAAGGTTAGACGTTAACCAGCAGTGTGAGATGGCAGGTGTCGTGGAATTGGTTTTGAAAAGCATATTTGTAAAGGGAAAGCATGATTTTGCAAATGCTTAGAGCACTATCCAGTTGATCACGCTGTTTTACTGTATCTGTTTGGCAATGGCGGAGTGTTTTATAAACTTTTTTTAGTGATGTTAGTGCTGCAAAAATGACAAGTACGAGTGTTTAGATGTGGTTCAGATGACGTTTTGAATTTCAAACCACATTTAAAAGCAAAAATGAAGTTTAAATTTCATGTGAATTTTTTTTGCACAGGATCTGATTTGTGCCAGATATCTGTTAAAGAACTGGAAATGGCTGACAGTGTTAATGTGGCTGTCTAAGAGGAGTAGCACTTTACCGTCTTGTGAATGAGCCTTTGCCCTCTGGAGCTCCAAACGGCCAAATGCAGACCGACAGGAGGTGATAACCCGTCCTGATAATCACGTCAGCTTTGACTGATGTGTTAATTTGGTCGATAGGGATTTGGAAGGGAGGAACGGAGAGATGTTGGGGAAGGATTTTTAGAGGATGATGGTTTGGTGAGGTTAGAGACACGAGGAGGAAATAGGATGATGTGAAGAGGAAAAACTACTCATACGGAGACGTGGATGTGATGATACCATAAAGGATCATGAAAATTCTCATCGGCATGTCTGACTTTCTTTTTCTTTTCTTTTTTTTTTTTTTTTTTAAGCAATATGATAACTTAATGAACAGATCACAATTTAAACCATTATTGAATCTCTTGCTCTCAACCATAGCACTTAATTTTTATTACTATAATTTTTAATTTTAATACTATTTTATTGTTACTGTTTATTGTTAATATTTAAAAAAAAAAAAAAAAAAAAAAAAAAAAAAAAATCAAGATAGTTCCCAGGGTGTCCATTTGAAAAGTGTTCAATGTGTTTTAGTACATTACTGTGTGGTTGCTAGGGTATTGCTGTTTGGTTTCTTGGGTGTTTAGGCATTTTCCAATGTGTTGTTCTCCACTTTCTATGGTGTTCTATGTGTTTTTAACCTATTGCTATGTGGTTGCTGGGGTGTTGCTATGGTGTCCTAGGTGGTTGTCAGGGGTTTTTGTAGTTCCTAAAGTGTTTTGCTTGATTTAGCACATTGCTATGTGGTTTCTAAGGTGTTGCTAGGGTGTTCTAAGTGGTTTTCACTTCTAAGTGTTTTTAACCTATTGCTTTGTGGTTGCTAGGGTGTTGCTATGGTATCCTATATGGTCGTCTGGGTTTTCTGCAGTGCCTAGGGTGTTTTGAGTGTTTTTAGCACATTTCTATGTGGTTTCTAAGGTGTTGCAATGGTGTTATAAGTGGTTTCCACTTCTAAGTGTTTTAACCTATTGCTTTGTGGTTGCTAGGGTGTTGCTATGGTATCCTATATGGTCGTCTGGGTTTTCTGCAGTCCCTAGGGTGTTTTGAGTGTTTTTAGCACATTTCTATGTGGTTTCTAAGGTGTTGCAATGGTGTTATAAGTGGTTTCCACTTCTAAGTGCTTTTAACCTATTGCTTTGTGGTTGCTAGGGTGTTGCTATGGTGTCCTGGGTGGTTGTCAGGGGTTTCTGTAGTTCTTAAAGTGTTTTGATTGATTTAGCTCATTGCAATGTCTTTTCTAAGGTGTTACTAGGGTGTTCTAAGTGATTTCCAGGGTGTTGTTTTGCACTTTCTAAGGTGTTCTTTGGTTATAGTACTTTTTTATTTATTTATTTATTTAT
Source organism: Ctenopharyngodon idella (assembly GCF_019924925.1). Lineage (NCBI taxonomy): Eukaryota > Metazoa > Chordata > Actinopteri > Cypriniformes > Xenocyprididae > Ctenopharyngodon > Ctenopharyngodon idella. The sequence goes on along the minus strand of NC_067243.1, from coordinate 5,487,535 downwards.
TTTTTATTCTCACTTCTGAATATTTACAGTTTGGTCATGTGATTCTTTGGCAAGAACCAAATTTATTAGCACTGACATGAAGCTTGCAGCAGTATGTGTGGTGTATTTGAATATATGTGACCGGTGGATAAGATTTGATTAATTTCATATCTTGCAGTACTATACCAGCTAAAGGATCACAATACCACTGTATTTACATTTTAAGGTTTAAATACCACATTACTAACATGGCACCTAGATACCATCCTAGTCAGGAGTGTGTTGATGTGAGAGACAGACAGTGGAAGGTCAAGCCAATAATATTCTCCAGTCCTGTTTGAGATTAGATTCCAGGCATTCTGTAGGAATCTCCCACAATGTGATCAATCTCTCAGACACAGACACACACACACACACACACACACACACACACACACACACACACACACACACACACACACACACACACACACACACGGTTTCCATGGTGTTGTTCTGCACTTTCTGAAGTGTTCTGTTTTAGTACATTACTTTGTGGTTTCTAGGGTGTTATGCAGTTCCTAGGGTGTTTTAAGAGTTTTAGCATATTACTATATGGGTGCTAGGGTGTTGCTATGTGGTTGCTAGGGTGTTATAGGTGGTTTCCATGGTGTTGTTCTGCACTTCCTAAGGCGTTTTATGTGCATCTAGGGTGTTGCTATGGTGTTCTATGTGGTTGCCAGGGTGTTCTGCTGCTCCTAGCGTGTTTTAAGTATTTAAATATTTAGCATATTTCTATGTGGTTGCTAGGGTGTTATAGGTTTCCATGGTGATGTTCTACACTTTCTAAGGTGTTCTATTTTAGAACATTGCTGGTTGCTAGGGTGTTCTAAGTGGTTTCCAGGGTGTTGTTCTGCACTTCCTAAGGCGTTTTATGTGCTTTTTTATACATTGCTGTGTGGTTGCTAGGGTGTTGCTATGGTGTTCTATGTGGCTGCCAGGGTGTTTTGTGGTTCCTAGGGTGTTTTAAGTGTTTTTAGCATATTTCTATGTCGTTTCTAGGGTGTTATATGTGGTTTCCATGGTGTTCTGCACTTTCTCATGTGTTCTATTTTAGTACATTGCTGTGTGGTTGCTAGGGTGTTGCTATGGTGTTCTGTGTGGTTGCCAGGGTGTTCTGCGGCTCCTAGGGTGTTTTAAGTGTTTTTAGCATATTTCTATGGCGTTTCTAGGGTGTTATAGGTGGTTTCCAATGTGATGTTCTGCACTTTCTAAGGTGTTCTGTTTTAGTACATTGCTGTGTGGTTGCTAGGGTGTTGCTATGGTGTTCCACAAGGTTTCCAGGATGTTTCTCTAAGGCTTCTAAGATGTTTTCTGTTTGTTTGTTTGTTTGTTTTTAAAGCACATTAAACCACACACTTTCTTAGAGGTTTGATCACATCACTAACACTAAGTATGATCAGATAAGTATGCTTGACTTAGCAACTACCACTAAATATCATCTGTCATTTTGAGTTTGTGTTGAACAGAAGAAGGTGTAAATGAACTGAAGAGCTGGAGGTGAGAGTCAAACCCAACACTGACATCTAGTGTCTCTGGTCTCATCAGCACCGCTAATAAATCCACTCCGTATCAATTCCCACAGACACTCATTGAAGGAGGGACCCAGTGACACTTTTCACACCGACCAGTAAGAAACCACCTAACAACCTTCCAGACCTCCTTAGCAACCACATAGTAACATCCTGGCAACCATCCACAACACGCAGCGTGTCCCAGTGGAAAAGAGACTGATAATCATCTCTGTAAATTCCAGCTCTGCTCAGAGGTGCAGAAAGGAGCGACACACCAAATAAACAGCCAGAAACTGTGAGGAAAACACACACGCACACATTCACACGCCTCATGTAGGGCTGTCAAGCCGGGGCAGATCGCAGGTATGTGAAGGGGCTTCAGGAGGATGATGGTTAGAGAGGCGGGATGGGCGCGGAGAGGACAGATCTGACATGCGTGAGTTATTGCAACAGAATGAACGCATTACTGCTTCATTAACATAAAATGGAGGCACAGACAGACACATGCGACAACATTCACAAGCTCCAGACGGGCCTGAATTCTTGGCGCCTTTGCGGATTCCTCGAAAAAAGCCATAATGCTAGATTTACATTTTTTGATGCGTTTAACACGTTTAAAAATATTACGTTTTTGTGGTTTGGTTGGAGCGCATGCAGTGATTGATACTGCATATATTGTTATTCATACCAGTTTTACCAAGGGGAAAAGTGCTCATAGAATGTCAACATTTATGTTGTGGAACATGTTCATGTGACATTTCACAATAAAATAAAAAAAATAAAAATAAAAATAAAAATAACAAAAAATATAAAAAAATAAAATAAAAATATAAATAATAAAATAAAAATATAAAAAATAAAAAAATATAAAATATAAAAATAAAATAAAATTATATAAAATAAAATAAAATTATATCAAATAAAAATTTATAAAAAATATAAAAATAAGTAAATACTTAAATACTTGGGTTAACTACACTCAAAAAAAATGAATTGTTGGATTTACTTTAAAAAAGAAGTGTCAAGTGGTTCCACGCAACTATATTGAGTCATTTGTACAAATAACAATTTAGTTGTATGAACAAAAGAATTTCAAGTAAAGCTGACAAAATTTCTTTGAGTAAATACAAATCATTTGAATGTCTCTGTTACATAATATTTATATGTGCAGTTTACTTAATAATGTTATGTTTATTACGTAAGGTGAACACATTTATTGACTTAATTTACCTTATTAAATGAACTATTTTCTCTACAAAAAGCACTCAAAAAAATAGCTAATTGAAAAAACTCAATTGAATTGAGAGCAGAAATTCCATCCTAAACATGTGTATACAGCGTTCACAGCCTAAACACAGGCGCCACACTTTTGCATAATGGTAACCTCAAAATTCAAAAACATTACAGAAACTCCACTAAATGTCCAATATAACTGAACATTAAACACTAACATAAACTAACAACATCTTTCCCTTTACTGAAAACACATAAAATAACACTTTAATCCATAAATTTACTCTCCTAATGCTGTCCCTTGCAAAGCATGCTGGGAACTACGGATCCACTGCCCAGTTAGTTATGTCAACATTAATTTGTGCGTTTCACTCAGCAATGTTAAGTTGACTGAACAAACACTTATTAAGTAAAGCTGACAATACTAATTTTTAGTAGAAACAACACAGTTAAATTATGTTCATGTAGTTACAGGAGTTTTTTAAGTAATGTGAACAAGGGTGGTTTGAGTGAAACTAACAACAGTGAAAGTTAATTTTTTTGAGTGTAGAAAGATCTATATTCATAATAAAAATGCCCATGGATTTTTTCCCTTGTATTAATTTGCATGACTTGTCACATTTTTAAAATCAGGCTACTTCACATATCCAAGTTTTCCAGGACTGTGGGAATCCTGGTTATTTAAAGACAAAAAGGGGTT
>NC_067243.1:5464070-5479070 GCF_019924925.1 Ctenopharyngodon idella | reverse complement strand
GGTTGGATCGCTCACTCCATTTAAATTTGAGGTATTGATACAATCTACCAAAATAGTTCTCTGTTGCATAATACTAGGTCAGTTGAGCCTTCAAACCACCTAATTCCTGCTTTTGAATCTTAAAGCGCCCCTATTATGCTTTTTCAGGTATTACGTTTCATGTAGTGTGGAAAATAGCTGTTTGTGAATGTAAAAAGTCTGCAAAGATCAAAGTGCAGATAAATGAAGTTATTGGGCCAGATTTACTAAGAGCTTGTGCCAGCACAAACCCTCTTTTGGTGTTAAAAAACTACTGTCAGGATTTACTAAAGACGCGCAGTGAAAAATTCTTTTAGGAGACACATGCTGTAAAATCACAACAGACCGGGCCGTCTGACCAATCGCAATGGACCGGGCCATCTGACCAACCAGAGCAGAGTCGACCAATCACAACAGACTGAGCCGTCTGACCAATTGCAACGGACCGGGCCGTCTGACCAATCAGAGCAGAGTCGACCTGACCAATGAGAGCAGAGTAGGCCAATCACAACAGACTGAGCCGTCTGACCAATTGCAACGGACCGGGCTGTCTGACCAATCAGAGCAGAGTCGACCAATTGCAACAGACTGGGCCGTCTGACCAATCGCAATAGACCGGGCCATCTGACCAACCAGAGCAGAGTCGACCAATCACAACAGACTGAGCCGTCTGACCAATTGCAACGGACCGGGCCGTCTGACCAATCAGAGCAGAGTCGACCTGACCAATGAGAGCAGAGTAGGCCAATCACAACAGACTGGGCCGTCTGACCAATCAGAGAAAAGTAGACCTGACCAATGAGAACAGAGTAGGCCAATTACAACGGACCGGGCCATCTGACCAATCGCAACGGACCGAGCCGTCTGACCAATCAGAGCAAAGTAGACCTGACCAATGAGAGCAGAGTAGGCCAATCACAACAGACTGGGCCGTCTGACCAATCGCAATAGACCGGGCCATCTGACCAATCAGAGCAAAGTAGACCAATCACAACAGACTGGGCCGTCTGACCAATCAGAGCAAAGTAGACCTGACCAATGAGAACAGAGTAGGCCAATTGCAACGGACCGGGCCGTCTGACCAATCAGAGCAAAGTAGACCTGACCAATGAGAACAGAGTAGGCCAATCACAACAGACTGGGCCATCTGACCAGTCAGAGCAGAGTAGACCAATCGCAATGGACCGGGCCGTCTGACTAATCAGAGCAGAGTCGGCTCTCAGAAGGGCGTGTTTTAGAATCGTTTTGAACTGTTTCAGACGCTGTGAGAAATGAGGTGATGTACAATGTATATTATGAGAAAATGAATGTGTTTTTAGACCTTTGATGCTTGTACACCTACTGTAGGAAAACCAGGCGCCTTTAAAACAGCATAATGGGGCACTTTAAACTGTAAGTGAAGATCCGGCTATATAAAATGAACAACGCTAAGCTCATGAATTTAACTCATGTGATAACAATGTAAAAAATTTGTTTTGGGTAAAAGTGATTTGCACAAAAAATGAATTGCACAAATCACACAGAATTTTTATATGTTTTTATATATCATTTGCATTGCACAAGTGTTTCTCCATGTATTGTGTGATCAAGAAGAAGTCTTTCCGTGATGAATGTTTGGAATATCTGTGGTAGGATTCCTGTAGGAACAGGACAAAAACAAATGCTTTCAGTCTCCATGTGGCTCACTGGTACCTCCTTTTCACTCACACAGAACACATTTTTGGTTTGTCCACAGATAACCCACTTGGCACAAAGAGCGTCCGCATTAGAGGAGCTGCACAATCCACATGTAAGTTTATGTCATGCTGGAAATGTTACACAATGAATCATTGTTTGTTTATTTATTTTATTTTAAAACCTAGAAGAACTGAACTTTCATGGTCATGCTGACATTTCCAACTTTAGCAAACATCATTTTTTACTTGTGTAAAAATGATTATTTACTGAAAGAGCATCAAGCACAAATGTCAACCCTGTTGTCTTCCAGTTTGTTATTAATGCGAGCAAGTTGTCAGGAAAAGCCTGGAAAAGAACGTCAACCTAAAATAAATAGTACTGTTTATTTTCACTTTTGTTATTTTCCAGAAAGACAAAGTACACAATGATTTACAGTATTCAAAAGAATCAATCATCCCACATGTTTTAACTGCTTATCATACGGTTAGAAGTGGGTGTTTTCATTCATCTAGTCCCTACAAAGCTTTCATTTAGTTTCTCTTGTAAAAATGAATGGTATTGTCAGAAACAATGCTCTACACAAGTATGCCAATTCTTAGCCAATGCATTGCAAGTATGTGTACATGCTGAACTCAAGGGGGCGATTGAGTTTCCTTCACTTATATATGCCATTAAACTGGATGATTTATTACTAAAGCCCAAAGTATACTTCACTTTTTTACATGTACACAGGGGTCAGCGTATGCGTAAAGTACATTTCGTCATCAGAAGAGTATGCGCATACTGTACGCGCCCCGCCGGATTTTTGTTCTTGTATGTGCATTAGTTTATCCACAAGGTGGAAACCGTGCCCTGGGGGCGTCAATTCACAAGGTAGACGAAGAAAAACTGCATTAATTGAACAGAACGGAACACATGCAAGCTACAGCGACGATGGAGGCCTACATAGACGAGAGATTGTGCGAAGAGGTTAGAAAGTACCATCATTTTTACAACTCTAGCATGAAAGAAAAGGTTGTAACTCGTGACGAGAGATTGCTCAAAACTGCACGTGTCGAACGCCTGTGTATGCGTACGAATCAAATGAAGTATACTTTGCGAGGCTGTGTGTTCGACTGTACGCATAAAAAAACTAAAAACAAAGTATACCCAGGGCTTTAGAAGTCAAGTAACATTAATTTATATAATTATGTGCAAAGTGTTGCAAAGTTCATCAATTATGAAATGACTTTAATTTCAGCTGTAAAGCAGCTCTGTAGAAGATAATAGTGTCTCAAGCTCAAGTCAGTTGAAGTTTTGTTCTCACCCAATATTGTCAGGTGCAGTCAAATCAATAATATTTCCAAATTTTTATTCTCTTTTTAAAACCCTGTGGTGCTGCTTGCGAGGTGGTCAGGATATTCATTAATATACCTCCGATTGTGTTCATCAGAAAGAAGAAAGTCATATACACCTAGGATGGCTTGAGGGTGAGTAAAGCTTGGGCTAATTTTCATTTGAAAGTGAACTAATCCTTTAATTTTGGTCTCTTTTTAAAGATGACATTTGGCGGATTATTGCTGAAGTGAAAAGTTATAGAAGCGTAAGTTTATTATTATGATCATCAAAGCCATAAATCTAAACAAGTTGTGTTCTAAATTTGAGGTTGATATCTCAAAAAATGAGCTTTCAGTAAGATTTTGTTTGAGTGCAGTACCAAACGCTTCCACTAGATGAAATTCACTCATAATTTTTGACTGCGAGCAATACAAACGTGACTCTTTTTGAGGAGCGTTTAACCTTTTCGAATCATGTCCATGTCCATGTTTTTTTTGTTTTTTTTTTTGTGTGCGTGTTCACATAGCAAGTACCAAAACCTTTACCAAGTTTTGTACCATTCAGATGAAGTGAAAAACTAAAAAAACAAACCAAAACCTAAAATGTTGTGGTCAAAAATGGCCGAACAACAGAAGAGGATTAAGGCTGGTTAGTATCAAAGCTTGTTTATGCCACTAAAAAGTAAAAAAGGTAACTGCAACTTTTTACCTCACAATTCTGACTTTTTTCTTGCAATTGTGAACTCAGAATTGAGAGATAAAAATTCACTTTTTTAATTAATATTTTTGGTTTGTCCACAGATAACCCACTTGGCACAAAGAGCGTCCACATGAGGAGCCGCACAATCCACATGTGAGTTTATGTCATGCTGGAAATGTTACACAATGAATCATTCCATAAATCAATTAAATCAGATATTCCAGAAATCAATTATATTTATGGAATATTTATGATCCATTTATTACCTGTAAACCACTTTTTGAGAAATTTCCATCTTAAACTGTCGTAAATCTTGAATGCTTTGAAACTCATTCCTTAATTTTGGTCTCTTTTTAAAGATGACACTTGGCAAATTTTTGCTGAAGTGAAGAAAAAAGTTATAGAAGCGTAAGTTTATTATGTAAAATGTATAAAAATACTATTTTTAAAACTTTATATGATCATCAAAGCCATAAACAAGCTGTGTTCAAAATTTGAGGTTGATATCTCAAAAAATGAGCTTTCAGTAAGATTTTGTTTGGGTGCAGTACCAAACACTTCCACTAGATGAAATCCACTTCCCATTCATTTCCAATGCGATCATTTTTGACCGCGAACAATACAAGTGTGACTATTTTTTAAGGAACATTTAACCTTTTCAAATCATGTCCATGTTTTTTGTGTGTGTTCACATAGCAAGTGCCAAAACCTTTACCAAGTTTCGTACCATTCCGATGAAGTGGAAAATTAAAAAAACAAACCAAAACCTAATCTTTTTTGGTCAAAAATGGCCGAACAGCAGCAGAGGATTAAGGCTGGTTAGTATCAAAGCTTGTTTATGCCACTGAATAAAAAATTAAAAAAGGTAACTGCAACTTTTTACCTCACAATTCTGACTTTTTTCTTGCAATTGTGAGAGATAAAAATTCACTTTAATTTATTTTTTATTCCCTGGCCTAAACAAGTTTCCATAGGTTAGCATGATGTTGTTAGTAGATGAAATGTGCAAACTTGTGTTTGCTTAGGCTGTTTCTGGCCTAAATGTAAGATGTGCTCTGCTTGACATTTGCTAACATGCTCTCATTTGTGACTACCTGAAGGTCATATGGTGAGAACTACACTACATCCGCCATGTTGTCATTATCATGTGACCTACCAGCGTCAGTTGCGTCGCTTCACTGCCATTCACGAATCCTCTCCCGTGGCCTCATGGGATAGTAAAGTGTCCATCATATGCACACTTCAGAAGTAGTAGGTCATCCGGGTACTTTTTGCCATCTCTTTTATAACTTCTGTGAATTTGGAAATTTTTTTTTTTTGTCATACTGTTTTTTCGCCTACTATATAGTAGGGAAGTATGTGATTTTGGATGCAGCCTTGGTCTCCAAAAACCAAGGAAAAAACATGGACTTTCCAAAGAGTACGGAGATCCGTATGAACAGGAAACAATAACACTGCGCTTGCCTATGACAAGAATCGAACGTTCATGTGGGCCGTTGCTCCTGTCCTCACAGCCTCATGTTTACCACATCGACTTGATCTGTCTTTGTGGTTTTCTTCTTTGCCATGAGAATATACGTTTCATATTTCACGTTTCAGATGAGCATCGTTCAGTGGTTTCATCAGTCCAGCGCACTTCCTTCAAAAACAGCAAGCAGACTTTGGGAACTCTGTGTTGTGACGCTGAGATTGTGCAGCGTTTGCTGACCCATTGACCGGCACTGAGCTGTATGGGATTAAAAGAGGTGCTCCTAAAGGATTTTCCAGAGGCAGACTCAAAAACGCAAACCAAGAAAGTGTCACACGCTGTTGTAAACAGGAAGCGCTGGAACTTTACGTGGCCACATACATCCTGCTGGGCTGGTCGATGGCCAGATGGCTATTCCTGGATGTGACAGACAAACCAGAGAGAAACTGGATTAACCTATAACTAGAGGTTGGAGTTATGACACAAGTCTTATATCAATGTAAGAGTAATTGGACCCCACTTTGTCTGCTGTTTCCGGTATAATGTTATTTAAACCATTTGAAGTCATATACAAACCCCACTAAACTAGAAAGAATGGTATAAAACTATAGTAGAGCCTTCAACACAGGGGATTTGCAGTGACATTGTGTAGTGCTGCCATTCACGGGTCACGCTTTAGACCTGGAGCTGTTAGAGGACGGCCATCTTTTGGTTCACTTCATTATCTCTTCTTTGTGTTGCAGTGATGTCCGGACGGAAGCAGTGAATAACCATCTCTTTTCCATTAAAATAATAGCCCCATGTGAAGCTCCAGTGCCAGGGGTGCCCAGTCAGTGCCAGTCATTGGAATGCCAGCCAAAAGCTGGAGTTTTAATTGTTGCGCAGGAATCAACCGGCGGTAAATTTGGCTCACGGATTAAGCCCCTTAAAGTGCGGCTTTAGGAAACAAAGCTTGGCTTAGAAGAAAGAGACACTTCCCCATGGGTTGCGTAAGACACGTCGACTGAATGGGGACAAAGAGATTCCCAGACTTGGATCGTTCAGGTCAACACCTGCTTTACCCTCTTGTGACTGACCTTTCACTTCTGACCTGATAATCTTTGGGTTTTCTTAATTGTACAAGATGCCTTCCTGGCTGGAAGTGTGACGTGGAGGAACCGCAAATGAGGCCAGCGGTGTTTGGCTTGGAGGGAACGCGGGTTAGGACGCATATATCTTTAATGACGTGTCCTGTATAAATTATGTGAAATAGAGACTTTTCCCAAAAATGTCAACAAAACACCAAATAATTTATTTTAAAATATTTAGTATAAACTAAAATTAAACCAAATTTAGAGTTCAACAACAACAAAAAATATATCAAAATGTTGAATGAAGGCCTTTAGTTGGCTGAAACGTTAAATAAAGTTACATTTTTTTTTTTAAATGTTTGCAGAGTGAATTTTGCACTTTTTCTAGAGTTAAATTATTTAGTATATAAATATTATTTAATTACAAAAATGATCAGTTTTAAATATAAATTATAAAATATAATAAATAAAGCAACTACTATTTTAATTAATGGTGTTTTATAATATTATAATTTATAATATTATTATAATAGTTTTATAATTAATAGTGATTAATAAAATTAGTAAATACAGTAGAATTAATATTTTAATAGTATTTTACATATATATGTATATATATATATATATATGTAATATAGGATTTTTTTCTGGCTGACAGTATAGTTTATAAGTATATAAATATTATATTAATATTATTTAAAATAATTGTTTTAATATTATATTTTTGTTAATTCTTATTATTATTATTAATATATTTATTTATTATTTTTTATATATTTATTTAAAAAAAATTATTTATATTATTTATATTCTATAACTATTTTATTATAAAAATTAATTAAAAATAATAATAATAATATTAAATATATATATATATATATATATATATATATATATATATATATATATATAAATTTGGTTTTAATGACCTACAAGTTTGAGTAAGCCATGAAAATATGTGGAAAATATATATTTTTTATTATTATTTTAAATATGAGGGAAGAACACTACACGTGGTATTTATCTGACAACATTATTTGGCAAATTACAGCTACAGGTTTTATTTTACTATGCAAAAAAATGCATAGAAAAACAAAAAGCTGACAGGAAAAAGCAAACATTGACTACAACATCATCAGTTATTAATATTTTGTTGGTTCTCTCTTGTTTTTGCACACGTTCATAATTTCTTTTTATGACAGCCTGGCCAAAAAATTATGTTCACACAATTTGCCATCACTTTTGGCTTCTATTGTGTATGCACATATCCACATATTTGGATGGCAGTTTTGATGAAATACATTGTAGCTTTTTGTCCGTTGTGGTTTGGTTGCTTTCACTGCACCAACATTAGCGTTCAGGTCATCACCTGCTTTGCCCTCTTGGGATTGACTTTTCACTTTTGACCTGATAATCTTAGGGTTTGTCTTCCTGGAACTTAATCATCTGCCATGAAACGGTGGGAAAAGAAGAGTTTTAATTGGATGCCTAGCATCTCCAGTAATCCATTCCCAGTCCTTTGAAGAACAAGGACACAAGCCTTTATCAGATGCTCTGGTCATTCCACAGATTACACCCTGTTGTTTTCAGGACCTTCCGAAAAAGGGAAGGAGTGGATTTGGGCTTCGAGCCACCAGTTTCAGGGGCCGTGGCCTGAGATGGAAGGGGCTGGTTGGTCGGTGTGTTTGGGAAGAGGGTATCAGGAAGGCTTAAGCTCAAACATACAACCAAAACCAGAGCATTCCAATGGTCACTACTGCTTCCCCTGCCCACCAGAGCAGAAAATAGGGCGAGTGACCTCTCCAGGAAGGTTGTGTGTTTTGGACAATACCAGAATCCCTTTGTGGTTTCAATAAAGTAGACGTTTTTCGATATTTATGTGTTGTGCAGAACTTCTGATGGTTGAATTTAATTAATCAGGAAAATATTGCTCTGTTCTGGAAGTGACATGGAGGAACCGCAAACTAGGCGAGCGGCGTTTGGCTTGGAGGGAACGTTGGTAAGGACGCAAATATCTTTAACGACATGTCATGTATGAATTGTGTGAAATAGAGACCCTTCCCAAAAATGTCAACAAAACAGGCTCTCGGACTTGCAGTGAACCAGTGTTGGGGCCACACATTTGCGCATTTGGATGACAGTTTTGATGGAACACATTGTAGTTTTTTGTCCATTGTGGATTAGTTGCTTTCACTGCAGCAACATTAACGGCTCTTATGGTGGCATTTAGTTTTGAGGTTTCTGTTCTTTATATGCACCATAACAGTAGCTGCATTTTGGCTCATGCAATGCTTTTTTACTGGAATCTATTGGCGTTTTTCCACTGCATGGTACAGCTTGGTACGGCTCACTTTAAATAGTACCACCTCGGTTGAGGTTCCACGCGAGCCATACTGATACTAAAATGTGACATGAACACTGCAGATCACTGATTGGTCAGAGACAATCGTCACTACCAGTGTCATTGGATTTACGATATATGACACCAAACCAAACGGCAGTAGAGGCGGCACAACTATAACGATAAGTCTGTAATCCCACCCTCTTTGAAGCGGTACTAAACTGCAGTGGAAAAGTGCCAAAAGGTTCCATGAAGAACGTTTAACATCCATAGAACCTTTCAAATACAGAAAATGATCATTTATAGTGGGAAAAAAGGTTTAAAATGTTCTTCACACTAAGAAAACATGTTAAAGTCGGCATGAAATGGAAGTTGTGATAGTCTTTTCTTCCCTATTGTGACACACATCCGAGTGAAACTGCATCGCAAACAAGAACAAATGTAGGGCGGGACTTGATTTTGTCCATGGGGAATTGATTGGGTGGTTGTGGCTTGCTATTGGTGGATCGCATGTGAGTGACAGGTTGCCCCGCCATCGCCATCAGAGAAGAGATGTCGCTGCAAGAGGGTGGGGAAATTAAAGAAAAAAAAAAAGATGTTCACGGATAAATAATAAATACTGCAATATTCCATTAAAAAAATTTGAATTGTCATGTTTGATTTCGTTCTTTGGGTAACCAAAAATGATTTTGCGAAATAATCAAGTAAACCTAAGTTGCTTTAGTCCAGTAATGTTCATCTTGAAATATTACTTAAAATATTTATTATGTGTACATAAAAAAAGAGTAAAGATTTCACATCAGAAAAACATGTGAACCACGAGCTGAAGGTGGACATTTGAACAATTTTTACTTGCTAAAAAAGTATGAACTATCAAATCAGACAACGGAAAGCATATAGTAGTTTATGTGCTACAGGTTTTTCAGCAAAGTTTTGATCATTTAGAGGCCTTAGATATTGCGTATCAAATATGATAAAGTACACTCTAAAAGAGGCTGGGTTAAAAATGGACAAACCCAGCGGTTGGGTTAAATGTTTGCCCAACCTGCTGGGTAGTTTTATTTAACTCAACTATTGTTTAAAAATTACTGTATTGCTTGCTTAAAATGAACCAAAATTATGTTGGAAATTAACATTTATTAATATGTTTAATGAATAATAATTAAACAATAAACATTTATTAAATTGCTCATTAATAAACATTCACCTTTTGATTATTATTGTTGTCTCTAGTAATTATGTGTCTGGTTTTTAATTTCCAACCTATTTTGGGTTAATTTTAAGCCAGACATATAGTAATTTTTAAACAATAGTTGGGTTAAATGAAACTGCCCAGCAGGTTGGGCAAACATTTAACCCAACCACTGGGTTAAAACAACCCATTCACTGGGTTTGTCCATTTTCAACCCAACTTGTGTTGTTTTAACCCGCATTTTCTTTTTTAGAGTGTAGCTTTATAGGGTTAAAGGTGGTCAGTCTGGTTTTTAGAAGCTGGTTGACCCGCTAATGACCAGCTAAAACCAGCTGCCATGTTCCAAAACACAGCTATTTTGGAATGTTCCTCATTGTCTTTTCAGATTCTTAAATGCAAGGAATTGCCGCTCGAGGCCGTCTTTACAGTGTTTACCAACTAATCATTAACTATTGCAGTCATGGAAAGCACATCGCTGCATTGAGAAACTTTTAATTGTTTTCCTCCATCTTGAACTTGAGGGCAACCTACGATGTGCGGAAAAAATGGGAAGCACTCTTTTTTTGTGGGATTACCCATTCTGGTTGTTCAGTCTTGCAGAATGGAGACCTCACGGAGGGCAAACTGAAGCAAATGAAAACCAGAAAACAGAAAAATAAACATGCACACAGAGTTAAAACTGGTGAGCTTTCTTGGCCAAACAATCTCTGGTGTTTGTTTGGGTTTTGCGTCTCATTCCAAGACGCTAATTTGTTTTGTCTGTAGTTGTGCCTGGTTGTTTGTCTGAGGTAAATTCTCTAGCTCCTGGGTTTTCAGATTGTCAGAAGCCACGAGTGCACTTGCAAAGTCTACTTCAAGAGGAAATATTCCTACAGTGGATTTCTGAAGGATCTTTACCGCATTCGATTATCTAGCAAAGTCTAGCGTTTGAGTACATTTTAGCATACTTTTAAAAAGAGTATTTATTACAGAAATAATGTATTTTAAAACAATATACTTAAATGCAAACTGAATGTAATCAATGTCATTTATTTACAATTAAATGAAAATGTATTGGAGTTTAAATTTATATTAAATGCAGTTAGTTGACCCACTTAGTTAGGACTTTAATAAAACATTTTTACTAATCTAGGGCTGTCACTAATGACTATTCGAGTAATCTGCCAATTATTTTGACAATTAATCGAGTAATCAGATAAAAAAAGTGAACAATAGCCCTTAAAATGACTTAAAGTACATATGAAGAGGGTTCCAAAACATGATAAACGCCATTTTTAAAAAAAAATTGAGTTCTTGTCAAAATCAGTATTGTATCTGGTCAGTATTGAAAAGTCACTTTTTAATTTTACTCAAAATGCGATATCCGTCCATGTTATTCTGTCATATTTTCTCCCTATTTTTCCAAACCGCGACAAACGCCAGTCTCCCTTCTCTGCAGAACGCGATATATCCGCTCAACGGCAGTGCTCTGAATACACCCGGCAACAGTTTCAATATGAAAAATAACTTTTATATTGATTCAATGGATTAAATGCATTTTAATTGCATTTTGGGGGAAAAATAATCAGTTTTTATAATAAATCTTTGAAAATCAAAATCTGGATTTGAATTTTTAATGTTATTATAACCTGAAGATGCTATGTGAAAGTTTGAAACAGAAAATAGTGGTTTTCATCTTGGTAAAGAAAACACATTTTTACTCAAATGAATCAAAATGGATTTATAGCGTTTTGGAACCAAACTCTTTATGTATAATAACAATTAGGCAATAATAATTGGTTCAAATTGATTGGTTTTATTGAACAACACTATTAAAATACATAAAATATACATAATATTAAAATACATGTAATATACATAATATGAACAATCAACTTATGCACATTACTTATAACAACAAATGCCTACAGAGGGCGGCAACGGCCTGGTGATTGTTGTTGTTAAACTTTATAGCATGATCAAAACAACATTTAATTTAAACGTACGCTTAATCTTTAATATTTGGCCACTTCTTTACGCTAGAGATGCTAATTTCTTGAACTGTGGACATCAAAACATGCAAACTCAGACCTAGGGTTTTATTTTGAAATCGCGATGAACAACAATTTGCATATTTAGAAACATAGCGACGTATTCTCCAGTGTTGCCGTAGGTTTGTAAATCATTTTCATTACAAATCTGGTGAAATGGCACACATTGCGTTCCCAGATGACTGCAACCCAAACTCACAGCACATGATGGAGTTTGTTAACTGAGCTGATTAGATGTACTCCAAGCGTGTAAATGATAACAGTGCAACACTTCGCTTTGAAACGCAAAGTGCATCGGACTGTATCCGTTCCCAAATGCACGTTACTGGAAACCCAAACAGCACAAGCAGAGACTGAGTTCATGTGGAGAAGCATTTACTGTGAACGGAGCCGCTCTGAGATGCTGGACGAAACACTTAACCTTTAAATAATTAAAGCGTTGTGCTTCACTCTGAAAGCCGCAAAAGTTGCTAGTGGGAGTGATTGTGTTACATGCCACTGCTGAATTTGGCGGGTGTCAGTGTCAAGCCCTGGTTAGCAAACAGGATAAACAAAAAAAAAACTCATTTGTAGGGTTCGCTGCGCTACATTTATATTGATCTAAGGTTTAATAGTGCTTTGTTTGCATATGTTTGCCAACTACATCAACATTATAGCCACATTTATTCTTGTCAGCCATCAAACTGTAATTGATTTGCTATGAACCTGTAAAACTTCAAATTTCCTCATGCAGGCCGCAGCACAAACGTCTGTTTACATGAGTGAGGCGTACAGTGTGAAGTGGGTTAAAGAAATCCTATAAATCAAGTTTATGAAACTCACTTGGATACGCTTGCAGACAAAATGCTATCATAGAGCTGAAAAACCCGGCCTGGGGTTACGTTTGCAGTGCCATAGGGCTCGGTGACAGATATAATAATGCACTATTAACCTTCCCAGAGTAAATAAACATGGTTTCACAAACGCAAAAACCACGCACTCACTGTGTTGGATCACGTATCAGTGTTTTGGAAGCACAAAGTAACTACTTAAAACCCGTTCACGACAGATGCGGAGACTAACCGATGGAAATACGCTCAACAAACTCAAGTTTCAAGAGCTGAAACGTTCATAAAACTGGACAGCTCATTGTCTATCAGGTTGTCCATCAAAACATAAATAGCCGCAGGCTTCCAGAAGTCCCAGTTACAAGGTTTTTTTGGAGTGGTCAGGCCTGTAAAGAGCCAGAGAGTTTCGGGAACAGTACAAGAGACTGGGAAAACATAAACAGACAAATCTACGATCAGTGGTTTGGGTTGGATATTCCTCTCATGCCACTGAGTGTTGGGATTCTTTGCAGATGCATTATCAGCTTCCAATGGTTGCAAGTAACAACGTGGACACTGAAAACAAGGATTGCTGTAAACTATAGTATTAGCAGAAAAGGTTATATATATGGATAGAAGGGATAGTTCACCCAAAAATGAAAATTATATCATTAATTACTCATCCTCACGTCGTTCCGAACCTGAAAGACTTTCGTTTATCTTCGGAACACAAATGAAGATCTTTTTAATGAAATCTGAGAGATTTCTTTCCCTTCATTGACAGTCTAAGCAACTACCACTTTGACGCTTCAAAAAGTTCGTAAAGAGATCTTAAAACTAATCCATATGAATTGAGCGGTTTAGTACAAATTTTCCGAAGAGACTTGATCGCTTTATTTGATACAACTAAGGATTTTATTCACATATAAACATTGATTAGTGAACAGAAGCTCAACCGAACCTGCTTGATGCAAGAGAACAAACCTCTTCTGGAAGCTCAAGCATGCTGCGTAACACAAGAATGAACCTCATTGGTTCTTGCTGAAGCTCAAATGTGCTGCGTAACACAAGAATGAACCTCATTGGTTCTTGCTGAAGCTCAAATGTGCTGCGTAACACAAGAATGAACCTCATTGGTTCTTGGGGAAACTCAAACGTGCTGCGTAACACGAGAATGAACCTCATTGGTACTTGCTGAAGCTCAAACGTGCTGCGTAACACGAGAATGAACCTCATTGGTTCTTGCTGAAGCTCAATCGTGCTGCGTAACACCAGAATGAACCTCATTGGTTCTTACAGAAGCTCAAATGTGCTGCGTAACACGAGAATGAACCTCATTGGTTCTTGCAGAAGCTCAAACGTGCTGCGTAACACCAGAAAGAACCTCATTGGTTCTTACAGAAGCTCAAATGTGCTGCGTAACACGAGAATGAACCTCATTGGTTCTTGCTGAAGCTCAAACGTGCTGCGTAACACAAGAATGAACCTCATTGGTTCTTGCTGAAGCTCAATCGTGCTGCGTAACACCAGAATGAACCTCATTGGTTCTTGCAGAAGCTCAAACGTGCTGCGTAACACACGAGAATGAACCTCATTGGTTCTTGCTGAAGCTCAAACATGCTGCGTAACATGAGAATGAACCTCATTGGTTCTTACAGAAGCTCAAATGTGCTGCGTAACACGAGAATGAACCTCATTGGTTCTTGCTGAAGCTCAATCGTGCTGCGTAACACCAGAATGAACCTCATTGGTTCTTACAGAAGCTCAAATGTGCTGCGTAACACGAGAATGAACCTCATTGGTTCTTGCAGAAGCTCAAACGTGCTGCGTAACACCAGAAAGAACCTCATTGGTTCTTACAGAAGCTCAAATGTGCTGCGTAACACGAGAATGAACCTCATTGGTTCTTGCTGAAGCTCAAACGTGCTGCGTAACACGAGAATGAACCTCATTGGTTCTTACAGAAGCTCAAATGTGCTGCGTAACACGAGAATGAACCTCATTGGTTCTTGCAGAAGCTCAAACGTGCTGCGTAACATGAGAATGAACCTCATTGGTTCTTGCTGAAGCTCAAACGTGCTGCGTAACACACGAGAATGAACCTCATTGGTTCTTGCTGAAGCTCAAACATGCTGCGTAACATGAGAATGAACCTCATTGGTTCTTGCTGAAGCTCAAACGTGCTGCGTAACACGAGAATGAACCTCATTGGTTCTTGCTGAAGCTCAAACGTGCTGCGTAACACGAGAATGAACCTCATTGGTTCTTGCGGAAGCTCAAACATGCACGTAACACACAAGAAAGGACCTCATTGGTTTTTACATAGTATGGAAGTCAGTGGTGCCCCACAACTGTTTGGTTACAAACATTCTTCAAAATATC